>NC_087467.1:7546446-7846446 GCF_036321535.1 Camelus dromedarius | reverse complement strand
CTTACTCAAGTCACCTTGACAGTGACAAACATGGGATTAGAAACTGGTTTCCTAACTCTAGACCAAATTTCTATCTAAATTGTACCACAACACCTCAGCAGGAAGTACGTCTTTGGGTATCATGGGGAGCAGGCCCTGGTAAAAACAGATGGTACACTATGTGGGGAGAGAAAAGAGTTAACTTTAGATTTAGGAGATTCCTGGAGGCACAACTAAATTGAAAGGTGTCATCTGAGGTTACCCATTTTGCGGTACTTCGCAAAATCAGGAATCGCAGTGAATAGCCTGCTATCCCTCCCCCTCACTTAACAAAGACCTTCTGCTTATCCTGCGTGCAATTAGCATAAACTGAACAATCAGGACGTTTTTATAAATGTAGATGAACTTTCAATATCACCACGACTATGAGTACAAGCTGATACATTACAAGAGATTTATAACCAAAGACAACTGTAGCTGACATTCAGGGCTGAAGAATATCAAATGATACCATTTTAGAAAAGTAGAAAAAAGCAAATAAATGCTCCAAATATATAAGATCAAAGAAAACCAACATTAAGATCAGTATTTAAAGGCTATAGATCCCTGTGCTATACAATAGGTATATTCAATTTCTTGTAATAACATATAATGGAACAGAAGCTGAAAAAAATACATGTACGTATATGCATAACTGAATTGCTTTGCTGTACGCCTGAAACTAACATTGTAGATCAACCATACTTGAGTAAAACAAAATTTTTAAAAAATAATAAAGGATATAGAACATGAAAGTCCTCTTGTTGAAGGAGAACAGGAACACATTTGCTACTTTTCATTTAAAAAATGATTTTTATCTCATCAGAAGAAAAATGAAATTTGTAACTATGTGTGGTGATGGATATTAACCAGATTTATTGTGGTTATCATTTCACAACTGAGACTTCCATCAAATCATTATATTGTACACCTGAACTAATATAAAGTTGCATGCCAATTTAACTCGGTTTTAAAGAAGGAGTTACCCTCAGGCCAGAGTTAAGATCTATGTAGAGCCAGGGGCCTGCAGCCACCTCAACAGGATCAAGCTCTGATACCACTGCTATCCCCAAACCCTTCTCTCCCATCACTGCACATCACCAGAGTCCGGGTGAGGGACAGACAAGGGCCGGTGGTCACACTCATGAGAGAGGGTTTGAAACCTGGATGACCACAGATGCTTCACTGCTATGAATGAGTATTCAGTAAGTACACAGGTGTCATACACTGCCAGGTGCCAGGTTGAAAAGGACTGCAAGTTCGAAAGGAATGTAGAGAAGGGGAGAAAGACCGACCTGCCAACTCCAAAATAAAGTTTCCTGCAAAGGTAGCAAACACTGTGCTTGCAGTGTAGAGCACAAATTGTTTAAGTCAAGTACTTTTTACAATAATAAAATGCTCAACTTTAATAACAGCAGAATCCCAGAGCACTCATCATGAGCCCACAAAGCATTCAGATGTTTACCACCACCCAGGAATAAAACGGTGAGCACAGTGAGACATGTTTAACAGGAGAAATAGTACTTGCATTGGCTGTATTAACCACAGGACCTTAATAAATAGTACAGATAGAGGAGTCAGTGCCACGCTTTACATTTCTATTTCACACTCAAACTCAATTGTTCTTGAGTCAGTTTAAAAATTTAATTCTGTCAACCCTGAGTTAAATAACCAGGTTCATCCGAGCACTGATTTGGGGGAAAAGGAGCACCATGGTTCAAGGGAACCACGAAAGCCCGGAAAGCATTGAGTTCGAAACCGAGCAAGCTTGTTGAAGTTGCTCAGGGACTGATTCTAACTGAGCAGCGAGGGCAATGCCAGGGCAACCATCCTGCCCTAAATTCTCCTCTAGAACTCAGGCTCTCTCAGACCCATCCTCACCAATGTCCAGGGAACACTATTTGAAACAAGGTCAACCAGTTTTAAAAACACAGAGCGTCACGTAGGTCATGCAGAAAGCAACTCTTCTGCCCCTTTCCCATTTGCCCATTTCTGTCCCCCAATAACCTTATAAGAACCTAATTATAGGAATGAGATCAATAAGCTGTTGAAACTAACACCTGACTTACCCTATCCTGAATGCACACCATGCCTTGTCTAACATGTTGGTTCTTTTTTTCTTGATAAAAAGAAGTAAGAAGTAAGAATTAAGGAGTTAAATAATGATTAGCTCACCACCCCCAACAGCCCCCTTAGCCATCCTGCAGGCAGATCACAGGGCAAGATAACATCTGAACAGAGAGTGAGTCAGTCTGCACGCAATGGAGAAGAATGCGGAACCCTACCTTCTGCCTTGATGATTCACTGAGATTTCCCCCCGCCATTTTTCCCCTTTAAAAACTGTCACCGCTGAGCAAAATCTTCAGAGTTGGTCTCTAGATATGAGATTGCCAGCTTGCTAATTAAAGCACCTTTCCTTTCAACTGACACCTGCCTCTCAAATTATTGGCTTTTGAGTGAGGAGCAGCCAAACTTGAGTTTGGTAACGTTTTCTGTCTGGGGTGGAGCTTAACAGGTTCATCTCCCAAACCAAAGGCTAGAACCAGAGTTCCAGACCAACCTCTTGGGGCAACGACAACAGCCAGAGTCACGTGTTCCTCTCCGCTGAGGTTAACGGCTTTATTTTGGAGGACACTGCCCAGATCAGAAAAAGGAGGTTAATTTTCACAATCAACCTAACGTATACTTTCTAGGAACCCAGTGAAGTAAAACAGATAGGCATTATTTACCCCATTTTACCGAAGTGAAAATATTCAAGTCTGGAAAAGATCCTGTGATTCCCCAAAGGTAGCAAAGTTAATGAATGGCGGAGCGGGCACTTAGTGGCAGATGTCACGTCCAGCCCTTAGAAACCACTCTGCTGCATGAGCTCTCACGGAAGGCACGCTTCAGACACGGTTTGAGTGTGAAGACAGTAAAATCTAAAGAAACCAAACTAAGGAGGAAGAGGAGGGTGAGGGGGGGGAGGAGGAGGAAGACAAGATGATGGCGGCTTGGAACAAGCTGTGAAGCAGGGAGCCACCCCGCAGGCAGGAGAAGAGGTGTTTGGTGAAGGGCACCGAGACCAGGAATCACGGGGTTAGGAAGAAATACTCCGGGAGGTGTCAGAAATTAAGTGAAATAACGCGATCACGTGATCGCTGACAGTGTTCCTGCCGAGGGTCCTGAAGTTGGAGAAATAACATGCAGGGACACATCCTGCTCTTCTTGCTCTGATGCCCAAACCGACCAGATCACAAAGGGAGAGGACGGAGACCAGGCGGTTTCCCCTTGCTGTCTGCCCTGAAGCTCGCGTTCTATCCTGCGTGTGGTGCCTATTCAGCAAAGGCCCAAAGAATTAAACTGGTAATTCCAAACTACAGTGATTCTATTTTCTCAGCTCTTGCTTTTTATAGTTCCAAAATGTTCCACTATACATTAATTTTTCACACATGTAAGTCATTTGTCCCCCAAATGTTTATGGAGAGTGTGGAACTTGCTTTCATATTTCTTTGCAGAAAGTAGTATATACAGCAAGTCACCAGGTAGAATATAACATTTTTTTAAAAGTCAGCAGTGACATTTTGGGTTTTGCTGATGTTTTTTATATACTACTGCAACAGGACTAGCAAAAAGGAGTATCAGAGTGAGTTTGAGAAAAATAAAAAATGACTAAGAACTATAAAAGGATTCCCAGGCAATCAATGTTTGTTTCATAGCAGTGGCCTACAAGCTCATTTTCATTAATATCATTTCTATCACAAAAAATCTCAAATCAAAAACACAAAACCTGTCTTGGTTGATCATTAAAAAAATAATTTCTCTAAATTTCTGTACTGATTGTATCAATTTAAACTCTCTGAATAACACCACAGTAAGAGCTCTTACAAAGTGATTATTTCTAATTAGCCAAGAGCTGCTCAAAATACACCCCCATCCCCTCCCCCAGGCTACTATCCCAACATTACATAACCATGGCCAGCGATAAAATCACCCTTTAGATGAAGTACAGTGGATTCTGGTTTGAAAGCCCTAGTTTCTTGACTTAAGCCAGAGAGGAAGCTTTTACTGAGCTCTGAATGGTCTGTTCGTGTGTGTTGCGGGGGGCGGGGAGGTGGTTCCTTGTTGATGGCACTTTTTATATGATCCTTTCTCAGCAGCTCTCCACTCAAAGGAACCAAATGGGACAATTCATTACACTGAATGTATCGCTTTGGTCTATGGACCTCCTCCCCACACTCCCTTCTAGAGCAAATGAAACTGTCAACAACCTGTTGCCTCGGTAGCCACATGACCTCCCCAGGCCAGTACAGCCAAGGAAGGCACCTGACCAAAGGGCCATCAAATCATAAAAGGTCAAGACCACAACCAGTGCAATCAAACCAGAAAGGTGAATTAAATCAAAAAGACTCCATTTCTTAGAGTTTCCTCAGTGTGCAGGCTAGTGACAAAGAGCATCAAAATCCCCCGAGATCTCGTGAGAAACCCTGACTCTCGGGCCTCACCCCAGACCTACGGGATCAGAACCTGCATCGTAACAAGGCTCTCAGACAATCCACGTGCATAAGCAAATCCCAGAAGCCCAAACTCCTTGCTTGGTGAGCAGTCGCAGCTGATGCAAAGTCAGAAGGAAAAATCGGGCTGGACAGGTTACCAGGGCCCACGTGTAAGTCAAATTCAGCACAGGAAGCCAGAGCGTGGGGACAGAGGGACACAGGAAATAAGGTACATAATAGAATGACTACTGGCCTCACACAGTCTTGGGGTCAGCATGATTATTAATTGTGCCCCCTTTGACTCACCTGTGCTCTGGTTTGGGCAATCGATTCTATGATAACCCTACGTGTAACGCAATACGGTCCAAGTTAACTCACAGCCTGGCTGGTCTATACTTTCTCTTCTTAGAGTCCTTAAATCACTCTCTTTCTTATTATAAACACTGATACCTCTCTTCTGCCCTGATTATTTGAAGTAACTGATGCAAAAATACTTACTGTTTAATTCATGCCTGCTATGTGCTGTGAAAAACAATTAAACATTATGTGCTATATTTAATCCTGAAAGCAGGCCCGAATAATCTAATGTCACAGGAGCATATTCTGGGATGCTGATTAAGTGACTTCCTCAAGGTGCCACAGGTGCCGAGGCCTGATTCACACCCAAGACGTCTGACTCCATCACCCCTGGCCTTTCTCCCTACCACATACCTCTCTAGGAAATGATCTCATGTCACCTAGTTCTCCTGGTGAAGCTCCAGACACCAGCAATGAAAAGAAACCATCCTGGGCGTGACTGTCTCTGAAGGCACAAAAACGCCTTCTGTTTAGAGGATACTGTCCTCTTCCTCTTTTTCTGGGAAAATGCTTCAGTGCTTTGCAGATATGAACTGAGCATCATTTTCTGGACTAAACAAAACCAAGACCCAGATTTTTTTTTTACTCTATTTAAATATTTTTTTCCCCAAAAAAGAATACTCTTTTCTTACAGGCATCAAGGTAGTAAACAACCAACCTGTAACAGTAATGAATCTGTTATAGTAAATATAGTGACATACAACCTAAAACAAATTAATGAATTAAACCAGGACCAAACTTCACATTTATTCAACATGCAGTCACTTCAGCCATTATTTACAACTGTTATTAAGCAGTGCAAAATGTATTATTAGTGAGTGATTTCATGCCTCAAAAAACGGATTATTTTCTCCTTTTTATAATCAGGGTACCATCTTAAAGACAAGTAAAGTTTAAGTAAAGTTCTAGTATGCTCACATTTTCTGGCATGAAGGAAATGGAATCGTGAAAATTGTATTTATACTCCTAAGAATGAAAGCTTTAAATTTCAACCGCTACAAGCTTCATCTCAATATTACCTCTTTTTACAAACGATACATGCAAGAAGAGGGCATCCTAAGACGGTGTATGCCCAGGTTACATGTCCACAGGATCCTGAATTCCAACCTTCTTACTACTTGTGCTTAGTTTTCCTTTTAGGGGTAGGAAGAGGGGATGGGAAGCAGGAATATAATGGGGTGCAAGGCACAGTGCTTGCCGCAGAGTTGTGGCTCCATAAGTCCTAAATACATTGCCTACAATTCAGGGTAGAAAACAGGGTGCTGACTATGACCCCTATTTTAAATGGATACACTGCAGACAAAGGACAGGCTCATTTACCGATGGTCCCTCACTGAGGAGCAGAACAGAAGGCAACTCAGTCCCATTCCACCTTTTTTTTTTTATAGCTGAGTTATACTGATGGAAGGAAGGAAAGAAGAAAAGAAGGAAGGGGGACGGGTAGAGCTCACGTGGTAGAGCACATGCTTAGCATGCATGAGGTCCTGGGCTCAATCCCCACTACCTCCTCTAAGAATAAATAAATACTAAATAAACCTAATTACTTCCTCTCACCAAAAAATAAATAAATGTTTATTTATAAGAAAATAAGAAAAGAAGGAATTATAATCTCAAAGAGAATATAATACTCTTTAAAAATCAGAATACTGGAATAGTTCTGTTTTTGTTAATGATGTTAAGATAATAATTGACAATTGAGTCAAGTTTCTTAGAGATATGCATCAGAGTAGGTGAAAAACAAATGAAAGATTAAGAAGGACAGTAGGGAGAGCAAGTCATGGCAGGGGAGGGGAGAGAGGAGAAGGCAGATGAGCGGTGCGGAGGGGGCAGGAAGGGGAGACAAGAGAAGGCGGGGTAGAGACAGATAAACGGGAGGGGAGGAGAGAGGAGGAAAGAGGTTGAGAAGGAGCACTTATTTCAGTTTGAACGACATAATCACTTAGGTAGGGTTATCTGATTAATATGCAGGTCTCTCCCAGGACCCCAAGCACCGACAGAGGGGTGGGTCAAATTCCACTCTGTTTTATACAGCCCAGCTCCTGTGCCCTAGTACGATGCTTCTCAAACTATCTGTAATAAAGAATCAGGTCCTTTTATTTCCAGTCTCTCATGGACAAATAATTTGTAAAAAAAATTTTAAAACCTAGAACTATAACATATAAAATACAAACACATTTACTTGATATGAAATTCCAAAGACATAAAATTGCTCTGTTCCAAATCAATTACTCGTCACGGACCAGTAACAGTTTAAAAGGGCTGACACTGGTCCACTAACTGCTCCTCGAAGAGCCCGACCTGGTAGAGACTCATTAAATTTTTGTAAAATCTATAAACAATACAGACATCTGAACATTAGCAGTTGAGGAATAAATTAGAGTTACATCACTTTTTTTTTTTTTAATTTGCTCTATTTTTCTCATTTTATTACCACCACAATTCTGGGAAGAAAACAGGGTGGTGGCTACGATCCCTGTTTTAAGTGGTTACACTGGAGACAAAGGACTGGCTGGTTTACCGATGGTCCCTCACTGAGATGCAGAACAGAAGGGGGCTCAGTTCTCTTGACTCTCAGGCCACTGCCTTCTCCCACAGGCCTGAGCGGCTCCTTTTTTCTCTGCCATCACGTTGGACATGTGGCATTAATTAGCGAGCTGTAAGCACTTTCGCGTTCACTTTTGGCTAGCAGACTCCAGCGCATCTCTAATTTACACATTTCAGCGATGCCGACGTTTGCAGGCCAACATGTTAAGAGCTCGTCTTTAATTTGGCTTAGCCTGCCTTTCGGTATCTACACTGTCATGATGCGTATTTCACTGTCACTCCAGCACAGACCCTGCCACAAATAATCAGTGGCGCCCAAAAGATGTGTGGTCAGTCGCATCCCACTTTTCTCTGGTCTGCAACTGGGTAGGTCTTTAGTAGTAAGAGCTGGTATAAAGCAGCGAGTATAAAAACAATATGAAAACAACGACAACTTCAGCACATCACTGGCAAAATGTTCTTTCCAACCACTGACTCACAATAATGATAAAAATGAAAAGCAACAACATTCAAACTCTTAGTGATCATTTTTTCCCAAAAGGGATATACCTATCTAGCACTTATTTATCTAGCTGGACAAGTACCTAAAAAACTGTTAACAAAAATGATTCGTTAGGAGTACAGTGGGTTGGGAGTGGAAAATAGTGGGGCTCTTCCTTTTTCTTTGTAATTTTTGTACTTCTGGAAATTGTTCTCATGAATATATATTTAAATGAATATACAGTAATTTATTACTACTATATTGGTGATAGAAGAGATGCTGGTAAGTCTAAATGTGTTAATCATGAATGTGTATTTTAAGACAAATGTGTCACATTTTATTAATATCTTTTATTACTCTATCCATTGAACTTTGAAATAGAACAGCACACAAGGCAGGTTCTCAGTCCTTCTAGGAGACGGATGAGGAAATGGCTGTGGAGGTATGGGGCTGAGATTCCAAGGGGAACATGTGCAAAGCTAAAGTCTGTACGTTTCCCACCTCCCTATGTTGCCAGGCAGTAAAAAAAAATGAGTATCTTGTATCATTTAATGGAATCTCCTTGTATTTCTAACTTAGGTAACACAGAGTGGATAAACAACAACAACAAAAAAAACATATTTGACACGGATCAGTGGCAGTGATACAACCAAGAGTTCCATCCCCAAATTGTTCATATAATTTTGGTCAGAAGTATATTTCATATTTTACCTACCCTACTGAATTCTCCCCCTGTTATTGTAAAATCAGTAAGAGATCCATTCAGTTTCTAAAAGCTTAGAGATGGGCGCAGAGACCATGCTGAGTTGGCAAGGACACTGCAGATAATTTCATCCGATAACCAAAACTCTTCTAGGATGGAGAAAGCATAATGAAAAATATTTGCCAGATTAGAAATCGAATTTTCTATCACAGTTCCCCAAAAGCACAATTTGCTTCTAAGTGATAATTCCCCCCCAAACCTAAAGACTGAAAATATAATTAAAATTAGAGAATGACTAACAATATTATGCTAGTCCCAGCACTGCTATTTCTCTTGACCAGTTGAAAACTATGATATAAATTTTAAGAGGGACTATCCACTAAGAAAACTAGGTCTTGGGGTCAAGGAGAAACAATGCTATATCAACAAGTTCAAATCCTAAGCGCTAAAGAAACCTTAAGAGACGAACTGGGGAACAATGTTGTGAGGATTTGGAATAAAAAATGAACAGGACTTACCATATGACCCAGGAATCCTGCTCCTGGGCATATATCCAGAAGGAACCCTACTTCAGGATGACACCTGCACCCCAATGTTCATAGCAGCACTATTTACAATAGCCAAGACATGGAGACAACCTAAATGCCCATCAACGGATGACTGGATAAAGAAGATATGATCTATTTATACAATGGAATACTACTCAGCCATAAAAACTGACAACGTAACACCATTTGCAGCAACATGGATGCTCCTGGAGAATGTCATTCTAAGTGAAGTAAGCCAGAAAGAGAAAGAAAAATACCATGAGATTGTTCATACGTGGAATCTAAAAAAAAATAAAATAAAAACAAACAAACAAAGCATAAATACAAAACAGAAACAGACTCATAGACATAAAACACAAACTTGTGGTTGCCAAGGGGGCAGAGGGTGGGAAGGGATAGATGGGACTTCAAAATTGTAGAATAGATAAACAAGATTATACTGTATAGCACAGGGAAATGTACACAAGATCTTATGGTAGCTCACAGAGAAAAAAATGTGACAATGAATATATATATGTTCATGTATGACTGAAAAATTGTGCTGAACACTGGAATTTGACACAACATTGTAAAATGATTATAAATCAATAAAAAAGTTAAAAAAATGAACAGGAGAAAAAAATCACACTTTTGAGCCTTTTACCCCCCTCCCCCACTTCCCACTGTGAAGACTCACAAACAGAGGAAAGAATGAAAGGCAAAGAAGACTCCAGATATTCTACTTGGCAGATGGTAGAGAAGCAAATGTCTCCTTCCTGAAATGGGTAATAGTCATCCCTTGGGAGCTTATTAGCTACAGTTAAAAAAAAAAAAAATTATCACCTTTAAATTCCCTACGTGTTTAAAGCAGTTTCTAGAGAGAGGATATTCATGTGCAGCATTCTCTAATAAAGTCATAGTTTCTGGGATTTTTCTAAATTCCAAAACTGCTTTCCAACTGTTAAAAAAATCATTATATGTAATTTTTTGTTTTTCTTATTTTTTCAACTATGTGGGGTGACCATTACTAGACAAGGTTGGAAGATATTGACAGCATCCATCCAAGTTAATTTCTTATTCTCCTTTTAAAATCTACCTTAGGTTTATTCCACAAATCACTGTATTCTCTACAGTATAAAGAGGATTGCTGTTCACAGGGCTAAACTTTACAGCCCTAGAGTTGGCTTTTACTAAAAGGTATGAGGTATCAGAGCTCTGCCACAGATAAAGTAATGGCCTTCAAAGAGTTTTTTGCTGCATGAAGTTTGTTGTGTGATTTAAAAACACAGAAACAGGTGGTAGGATAAAATGATACACACACAGGCATTCTGACCCACAGACTCCTTTGAAGACCTGATTAGAAGCTCTGCCCTTTCCTTTTTCTGGCTCTGATTTTCTTACTCTTCTCTACAATCCATTCAAAGAAACCAATGAATAAAGTCAACACAGAGGAAGAGGCAAGCTCCCTCGCCACAAACGGTGCCCTCAGTTTTACAAATGAAAACTCTCAAGACCTCCCTCTCACCAAGCCCCATTCCCTCTGTAAGCAACAAGAAAATTGTGCCAGAAAACATGATTATATTTTCTAAAGTTTAGAGGGACATCTCCACCATTTCATATTCCAGTTGGTATGAACCCCAAAGGATTCACATGGAGGATCAAATGTTGGAAAAGCTGTCCGTGGATCTTTAACAAAAAATCTCCCAAACTTTCAGGCAAAGTAACAGGAGATGTAGTGTTTCTGTGATCTTGAGTGACTATTATCATTTATTAACACCTAATGTGGTATAAGCGTCTTTACATTAGTTACTGCCTTTAATTCCCCCAAATAATCCCAAGAAATAGTTATTATACACAATTGGACCAGACTGTGCCCAACAGTCTGCTTACTTACAACACAGGGCTTCTGTGTACATAGAAACTGAAGGCAAGACAATAAAAGTAATTGTTTCCTTATCATTAGCTTTCCACAGAGCATCCAAAAATGAGTTTCTATGATGCCTCATTTAAGAAATGAAAATGTGAGACCAAGAGTGAGCTGGAATAGTCCTCTGCTATTCGTTACAGGACTGAAGAAATATTCCTTGACCTTTCTAAGCTGAAGTTTCCTTATTCATAAACCTGGGACATGACAGTAATTTTAAGTGTCTGGCTGTATCGTGATAATTAAATGAGCTCATGTGTATAAACAGGTGCATTGTGTAAGGATAAAAGAATGAATTTTCTTTGAGGAGAGAAGCTAATGTTTCCCTGCCACCCCTCCTTAGGGCATCTTCTTGAAGACACACAGGTGTGAGAAGAGGATCAACCTTTAGATTTTTCAGTACAAGTCTGGGACTTCTGACCCTTCCACCTGTAAATGCACACCTCCAGAATTAGCCCAGGACTTTCTCTCACAAGACAAACAGGACATTAAACAGATGCATCTATTCAAATAGGTCTTTACCTTTCAAATAGATAAAGAAGTTGGAATTGTTTTTTATTCTGCTTTACCATGTACATATGTGTGAAATGCTCTGCAGTCATTTTCATGGCACCTTACAGCCTTACTCTACAACAGACCGTGTTTTCTCTCTTTCTTCTATATAGGAATAGAGGGCCCTTTGGGGGCACAGGATTGTTTTTATTTCCCCAAGAATTATAAACTGTAAAGTACCAAAACTGTTCATTGTTGAGATTGTTATTATAATATTACAACTATTATTATTTCAGGACAACAGTAACAGAAAATTCGGCCAGTAGTCCAGATAAAAAAAGACAATACAAAATACTTCTGTCCCTAGGCTAATGGGGTAAGTCCGACAGAGGTGATTTTTCTCAAAAAAATTCAGCTGAATATATACTTTTTCCCCCTTTGTACTGAATTTATTTTTATCATATATTAATGCCAAGAGCAGAATATAAAAGTTTCGCAGTTAAAAATTGCTAAATTTTAGAGTTGTCAGAAATGAAAGTTCAACTTCTTTTTGATCACACCAAAAAGTAGTACTTCAAAAGGAAAATACATGTCACATACTCACATACTCTAATTGCTATATACACATATTAAAGAGGAGGCAAAATATAGAGAGTAGTGAAATAAATGCTAAGATGCTATGAAATTTCATGCAATAATGTGACCTCTTAAAATAAACTACATTATGAGTAGATTATCTACTCTAATTAAATGCAGTGTTTGTTTTTCAGGCTCAAATATCAAACAAGATGTTTAAAATCAAACTCCTAGCTGCCTCCATTACCACCACCAGTCTTCTCACAAACCCCCTCTTCCTACTGACTTCCCTATGTCTAGTAATGGTACCCATGGGTTCCCGGTTTGAAGGTTCTTTAATGCTACCCAGTCATTGGCCAAGTCTACCCTCTGCTTGTCTTAGCACGCTGCTCACCACAAGATATTGTTTTTCAATCTTTCAGCCATTCCCACCAGACTGTTTTTAGGAATGCCTGAACTTTAGCATTTTGCTCTGTCATTCTTACCATCTGTCTTGTCGCCTGTCACTTGGCAAAGGTCAAATAAATCTTGGTTGTATAAGTTAACACATGACATTCCATAGACTAGATGTCTAGAGTGTCTTCCTCATCTCTTCCCTACTTGTCATTCTCGGGGCTTCTCTGCTAGCTTAGGCTCTCAATCCTATTCCCTTCCCCTAACTACTGCCCACACCGTTTATCCACCCTGCTCCTCATTTGTAGGATACGTCTTCACAGAGTACAGCTCCTATTTTTCACTCCTGGTTCATAAACGCTCATTGGCCTCCATCTGCCCTCAAGAGTATATATCATCAAAAGCACAAAGCCCAGACTGACCTTCTGCCCTTTCTACAACCTAATTTCCACAACTGCCCCAGCCATCTTCCCCATTCAACATACTACCCATTTGCTTCCAGGCCACCCTAAGAAATCATAAATTTAGCATCTAACATATATGTCCTGAGACATATTACATAAAACTTAAAGGATATGGAGAGAAGCTTTTTACATCAGCATAAATCCCAAAATTAAAAAAAAAAGGAACTGTTGCTCTATTACAGTTCTCTCAAGAGGCCTTTCACCCAACAATGTGTCCTAGACTCTAATCTTACATAAATAGTCAAATGGAATCTTAATTTGATTTTTAAAAGCAAATATGAAAAGCGTTTATATCACAGTATTCCCCTTTGTGCTGAAGATTTTTATTTTCAATACCTATTATAATACACATATCAATCATCAACCATACTGGTTGCTTTTGGAAGTTACCCTCAGTTTACACAATAACTGACCATCATGAAATCATGCATTAATGTCTCCTGGGTGGGTTTGTTTGTTGATTTCTCCAGTAGACACTTATCTTGGCATTTCCCTGTGCCGTTGTTTCCTCTTTTTCTTTTCTGTGTTCTGGTTTCCATGCAAAAGCTCAGAGCATTTCCAGATCATCTTCCAACCCTACAGCAAAGTCGGAAAGACTTTGATGTCCTAAAGACTTTTATCCTTAAACTGACTTCTGGACTTTCCAGATGACATTCCAAACCTCTGAGACACGTTCAAAAATGGAACAACTTGCTCTTTTAAAACTTCCTGAAGCAATGCCTATCAAGGGACAATTAGGCTTGGGAGGGTGACATGTTCCCTCTCCAAGCAAGACCTTGACAGAGTGGGAGGAGCCCAAACCAAACTTGTCTCAGAGATGTTACAAATCTGAGTCTTCAACGCACAGCATTGGGCTCTAGTTCAGTCACTACTGTATTTCCTAATAATAATAAGGTAATGGAATTATAATTAAGAAGACAGGTAATGGAAAAAAAATCTAAGTGATATAACAAGTTTTCGTTGTTTTTTCTTTACACTGGTTTAAGAACATCTCTCAAAAACTTTGGTTAAGGTAGTGAATGAACTAAATCCTTGACTTTAATGACTTTCCAATTATTATTCAGCTATATATTTGTGCACTTTATTCTGTTACCTCAGTAAATGGTGCCCATATTTTCTTAGCCACCCTTTTTTTTTCCCAGTTCTGTTCTATTCATTCTGAGCTTAGCATCATATAGTAGACCTGAAGTTTCTCTCTTTTTAACGTAAGGTTCATTGGTGTCTTCAGTTTTGCTCAAAGTCTATGAAGAAGGCTAAGTTACTCTAGTTTGTTTTCTGCAGGGGTGAGGTTGGGGGCTGGGGAGAAACAGATTTGCTTTTCCTCTTAGTGATTTTTAAGAATCCTACCCTCAACTATAGATTGAAATCACTGAAAAGAGGTTGTTGGAATAATCTGCAATCATTTGCTCAAAGGGCTCCTGACTTCCTGCTTTGTCTCCATTTTCTTATTAGCACCAGGCTCCTCCATAGTTACAGCTCGCATGCTATTAAGCCAAGTATGACCCTTACGGTTTTGTGTGTATTTCCTGACAAACAAAGAGAATAATTTTATGCCATCTTTTAATACAATTGTTCCTCTAAATCTAACACGTGTGGTCTATCATAGCAGTAAGTTTAAGAGAAAAAGGTGCCCTGCTTTTTTACACCAACACCCAAATCTCTTTCATTCTGATAAAGCAGCACATTTCAAATGGCAATTCAATATTTTTACGATAATGGCTCTGTTTAGCATAGACTGTGATGTTAGTTGTAGTGTGGTAATACATTAGTAGCCTAGGATTTGGTACACGGGAAACACAACTCAGTTTCTAGATACACGCTATCCATATAGGGTCAGAATCAAACGACTGAAAAACATGATGAATGCTGCATGAGACAATTTTTACCCTGAATACTTTAAATAAAAACATACATACTTTGAGGGTAACACACACTGATAGTCAAAACCACACAGTTTACATATTAGTAATATAGTACATAAAATCTACATATTCCTAAAAAATTTTTTTTTAATTTCTGGATGTGGATTAAAGTGTACTTTGAATTAAGTTTTCGAAAGACTAGACATCTCCACAATAGCTATCAATATCAAACATTTAAATCCATAACAAGGTTTCCCAGCTCTTCAGCTAAAAGCCACACAATCCTTAGTAATTGCATTAAAAAATGTTCAAATAGAAACCAATGGGGGGGGGACTAAACAAACCCACACAGACAGCCCCCCACAACAAAATCCATTTGAAACAAGCAACAGAAAATCTTGAAAGCTTTACACATTGCATATGTTTTATGCTGAGAAGTCAAAGTAACACCACCAAATCAGAGGAGCTAAATACATTAATTTTCCCCAAAGAATCCCTTTTTATAATTTTATAACTACCTTAAAAGAACTCTACTACTTGTATGCTTCTTAAAAGACTTTTTAAAAATACATGCATAATTGGAAAAGAACAGTTGCAACCCTAAAATGAAATCTCACCACTTTTGATGTTGAAGAAACACACCTGCTTACACATATAGATTTGTTTCATGAGTTTTTTTTTCTTTCTATAAAATCTGAAATTTAAATGCACAAAAATCGAGGGTAAATAAATTCAGTGCTCAAAGCATATAACACATTTTTGGTTTTGCTTATCTAATTTTGACGCGCTCCCAGGATTTTAGATGGGCGTTTCAAAAGTATCTAAAATTTTCCCTCAAGTTCCTGAGGTGGTCAACCCTTTAAATACCACCTAAACTAGGAAAACATTGGCAGTCTCTGAGTCCCCTGCTGTCATTCCACTGCTGCATGGGACGGTCTTCAACAAGACTTAGACAAACCTCATTCATCAGTATTCTACTCTGGAGGAGCTGACACTTACTGTGAATTCTGCTCTTCAACTTAAATATCAGTGTCTGTGGCAGGCCAATTCTACCATGGCAGAGACAGCATCCCTCAGGCGAGGTCCAACCTTTCTCTCCAAGTGCACCCAGGGATTAGTCTGACTTCCCCTAAATTCTCTCCTCTGCACAGTAAGAGCTAATCTTTCCTGTATGAAGCAGGAGATGGTGTTGCTATGACAACAGAGCACATTCTAGCAGTGGGACTACGGAGATGAGCCTTCAAAGACCCAGGGAAACATGCACTCAATTTTCCTCCAGGGCTATGGGCTCCTTCCTTCAGGATTTAATCCCCCAACAAGTTTACTGACAGACTGGGTTGTTGATTATCTATGCATTTTGCTACAGGGAGATCACTAGTTAAGAACATGGCTGGAAGATCACAAGAATCTTTACTAAAAGTGCCATTCTCAGTTATACTAAATTTCCCATTTTAAATGCTCTGCATAGCTGTTTTAAAACACTACCCTCTCTTAAATTTAAAGCATTCTGCTTACTCTAAGTTTTTCTAAAATGATATTAATGTGTTAAGAACGGCATTATCAAGGGGAAAGCTTTATCTTTTTTCCCCTCGTTTGTATATCATCGCCATTGTATCAACTTGAAGGTTAGATACACACACACACACGTCCATTTTCTCTCTCCAGCATCAATGTCTGGAGCCTTGAGGTTTCACAGTGGGGGAGGGGATATGCTAACATAAGCAAATCCTCGCAGCCACATTTTGCATACATATATTAGCCAGAGAATCATCACAATAAGCATTCATCATTTAGAAAAATAATCATCAGTGCAATTTAAGTGCCTTTGCAACAGCAAAAGAGAGCTAGTATTAGGTCATACTGTGCGAGGGCAGATTTTATACATTCTTTTCAAACACAGCAGTCATATTTTTGGAAAATAATTAACATATACATTATTACATATTTTAAATAGTCATTAAGGCATTTTAATTGCCCTAATTGTGTCCTATTGGGACCATTCATTTTTCTTCAGAAACATTCCTGTGCTTCAAACACATCCATTTCTTTCTTTGGAAGGAAAGGACACAGAGCTAGGAAAGTTTTCCCCTCTCAGCAGCCGAGGTTCAGTTCACTAAACCACCGTGACTGAAGATGTCACCCGGGGAGTCATCCAAACTGTCCTTTTGACTCCTCGATTTCCCCATTATCATTTCCGCATCTCAGTCCTTTCTATCCGGAGCAGCAATTACTAAGCGCCACCCCTCCCCCACACGAAGCTGTGATGACTCCCCTTTGCGGCTGAAGCATCTCCTCTTTCCCAAGAGGGAGAACAGGACCTTATGGATGCTGCTGTCACTCAGAGGTGAGGGGATCTACAGGTTAGACGAATTCAATGTCCTGCTGGTCTTCTAGGAAAATCACCGCGCTAGCTTTGGTTATTTCTCATTTATCACCCAAATGCGTATGACATGCTTTAAGATTTTAACTAGAACATCAATACTGCAAATAATGCATGTATTTATATTAGTAATTCATATAAAACGGACAAGGCATTTTAAAACTCATTTTGATTTGCGTTTTTGATTTCTATCACAGTAAGAAATAGCAGTGAAATTTGTTTAGTGCGTGCCTTGGGATGTATCTCCAGGACACATATGTACTCACTTCGCAGGTATTCCCCCAGGATCTTATTCCCAGAGCTTGTAGTGAAGATATATTTTCATAATTCAAAAAAAAAATGGCACCTGTTTTCATTATGTTCAATTATTACCTAATTAGTAAAAGGCTATTTTTTTTCCTTTTTCACTCTCATCTTCAGATAAACTGGATAAAATGCCAAAACATGTAAACAACATATGGTTTACTTTCAAAATCAACCAACCAGAATTACTTACTGCTAAAGAATCTCTTAGCTAAAAAAATACGTTGAAGAAATAACTTCCTGCTCTAATAGCTAATGTTTACCATCTGCTATTCCTTTAAGACAAACTACCTGGAAATCAATCACGTTATATATTTCCCAGCTCCCCTGCCTCACCAAAGACAATATTATTTATTTTTAAGTTTTTGAGGCAGGTCCTGCTGAAAGTGTCACAACTGAGATTTGAATTTTGAAAGTGAGTTATAACCAAGTAAGGTTATATGAATGCTAGCAACCGCTACTGTTAAAAATTTAAGTTTATCATTATCTCCAACGGATTCTTTTTTTTGAGCCCTTGTTTTTCCACATAATAATCAGTCTGTCTATTAAACTCTAACAATATATTTGTCTTAGAGGCAGAGTAGGGGAGAGAATGGTCTTCTGACAACTCGTTTTGAAAATGAAACCCAAGGAAGTTCTAAGGAAAGAGGCTGAAACAATGGTGCCCACAGCGAGGGGATCAAAGGGTGGGTCAAATCCGTTTTTTTCTAAAGAGACCCCTTTTGTAGAAAGGCTTCAATACAGCCCCTAGACTTTAGCTGGACACTGAGCACAGACTCCAATGACCAATTACGTGACCAATCTCTCTGTGCCTCAGTTTCCTCGCTTTCAAAATGGGAAAAACAACAGCACAATGGTACTTATCTCATGGAACCCTTATAAAAATTCAAAAAGTGAATATAAATAAAGTTCTCACAGGAGTTGCTAGCATAGAGAAGATGCTACTTAAATGTTAGGTATTATTTAGGATTTGGAAGACAGGGACTAAATGCTATTCATTCCTATTCCCCCATTCCTAACACAATGTCTGCTATAGGATATGGACTCAATAAATGTACAAAAGTATTTTTCATATCACTTATATGACTCTAATATACAATAACGCACAGGGACCACATAATAACTAAGAATTCTAAAATGTATCAGAAGAGAAATATAAATCTGTCTATATAATTATTATAAGTTGATAAAGTTTAATAAAGACAGACGTATTCCGGGAATAAAGTTGCAAGTATGTCGCATTCTTGCATACTAATTCTATTTTAAGAACTAAATGCTAGACATTAGCTACAGATTTCAATGAGCAGAATCGTCTTTGAATATGCACAACATGATCCCTTTTGGTTTTAAAAGAAAATGAGTTTCCACGTATTTACAAAACTATTCAGCACCTGCTTTAGTGAAGATTTTATTCTGGGGGCTGGGATGCTAAGACTTAGATCTCTCCGAGCTCACAATATAATGTAGGAGACAGACATCTACTCAACACAGACTCTGTCTGCCAGGCACAGTTCTAGGTGCCGGAAATCCAACAACAAGCCACACAGAGAGAAATGCCTACACTCAGGAAGTCCACCCCCGCTGTGTGTGTGGGGGGGTGCCTGTGGCAAGAGTATGTTCGTCTTCCTACTGGAGAGGAAAATAAAGCCAGGTTGGGTGAGGGGAAGTACAGTGGACACAGGGACAAGATCATAATCATACACGTATCACACAAGTGGATAAGCACCATAAAAGGGCCACAGCGGACCACGGGCAGTTATGAGAGGGACTGGCTAACTCTTCCCTAAGGAATCTGAGGAAGTTTCAAAGGGGGAGTGGTCAAATTCCAACCAGGAAATTTTAAAATAAATATATCAAAGTTCTTGTTTGCCTATCAATAATATTTTTTTTCCACATCATCTATATGAAATTAATACCTGATACAACAATGTGAATAAAAATACTAAAATATGTCAGAAGCCAAATATAAATCTTCCTACTATTATAGGTTTACAATGTTCAAAAATAATTGCTGTCAGTTAAAAAATATGTTATTCTAGCAGCTGAAATAATATATAGTTGATCCATAAAAATAATTTCCCGTTTTTTTTTAATTTCCCCTTATTTTGAAAACTATTGTCTTATTTTCCAAAGGTAAAAAAATAACCGAAGAAATGTAATTGTAACTCTATTTCACTTTGTACAGCAAAATAAATTCCAGATGGGCCAAAGACTTAAATTTTTTAAAAGAATCAAGTAAAAGTATGGGAAGAAATTGATGTTAAAAACAATAAACATAGAAGAAAACAAATGCCAAAATATCTGTCAGATAAATGATACCCTGTTTGATCCAGTAATCTATAGACACCCGCACCCATTTATTAAACAATCATTCACTCAGCAGCAATCATAGGTCAGGTAAAGGGAATACAAAGAAAAATAAGATAGCCTGCCGTCTAGGAGTTTGTGATCTAGCAGTAGAGACAGGTGCATAAGCCTTTACCACTCAGGGTGATGATGATGATGATAAAACTATCCTCAGAATGTCATCGGAGGACCTAGGAGAGAACTCTGTCCTGGTACAAGGAGGTAGAGCTATGGAGTCATGTAAGGAGCAGGAATACAGCCATAATGAATCTTAGACTGGAGCAGGCCAATGCTACCTCTGAAAATAACCAGAAAAGCTAATTGTAAAAAATGTATACTTGAAATCTGTGTAAAGGCATCCAACAGAAACAGACATCCAGAATTTGAGAGCCCGAGACCCCCAAGAGAAGGAAATTAGAGGACTGTGAACCAACCTTCTCTAAGCAACTTTACCCCTGAAGACAAATGCTGATTTCATGTGGAGAGAGAGACTGATAATATGAGCATATATGGCTAAGAGGCAGAGAAGAGCGTAGAACTCTTGGAAATTTCTTAGTGCTATAGAAAAGGGGGGAATTCAGATTTTAAAAGGTAGCCAGGGTTCGGAGCCAAGTGCCCAGGGAGAGGGTGGGAGCATGAAGTGAGACCACGACTCATGGTTTTGCCCTTAAGACTCTTGCCTGTTCTTGAGCTGCACAGACCAAAAGGCAAAGAAGAGAGGTGGAAAAATGCTAAAAAAACCAAAACAAAAAAAACAAAAAAAACCAAAAAAAAACAGAGCAATGTTTACTGTGGTTCCAGTTCTGGACTGAAAAGACAAGACCTGTAAGGAGGACGGGATTTTGTTAATAATCCAGGCTCTCTGTTGGACCTCTGGAAGGTGTGGCCCCAGGAGTGGAGGAAAAACAGATGCAGAAGGAAGTTTATTATAAGAACTGAAACCCAGCATCAAATCACTCAATAGCTGATCAGATTCAGATGACCTCTGTGTCCTCATCTGTCCTCAGGAAATAAGGGGAACTCTCCCCAAGCCAGACAACCTTTCTGAGACCCTCTACTATTTTTCATACACAATACCTAGAATTTAATTTTAAAAATTGCAAGGCCTGCCAAGAAACAGAATCAATGGGGGTAGAAATTATATAAAAACAGACAGTAGAAAGAAACACAGATAACCCAGTCGTTGGTGTCAGAAACAAATCTTAAAACCACCACGATTATTCTTATATTTAAGGAAATGGATGAAAAGAGGTGAGATTTCACCAGAGTCGGAATTTATAAAACAGAATCAAAAGGAAATTTGAGAATTTTTAAACATGAGATAATTGAAATCATGGCATTTATGATTGGCTTTACAGCTGATAACAGTTGGAGAGAAAAGAAGAGAGAATCAGTGAATTGGAATATAGATCAGCGGAGGATACCCAGATGGCAACACTGAGTTGAGTGCATGACAAATAGAGAAAAGAGAATGAGGAACATGTAGGAAACAGGAAAATGATAGTATGGTTGATGTGCTGGTAAATAACAACTAGTTCTCCAAAAAGAGTATACATGTATTACATATTTCACTGATAGAAAAATGTGTAACATACAACTTACACATAATAATAAATATACACAGTATTTTCTATTGTAAATTCCATACAGCAAAGTGATTCCCTCAGAAAACTTGGCTTCCCATCAATTTCAGGATGAAGGTCAACCCCCTCATCATAGCCCAACACACGCTAGAAATCACCTTGTGTATTTACAACATACCTGTATGTACACTAGTACACGCCAGATGCTTGACAGAATTTAATCCTCACAGCAGCTCTCTGAGATAGAATATCCTCATTTTATAACATACCTCTGGACCACAGCCTTGGCTTCCTCTTCAGGCTTCTTTCTTAACATTTAGCAAAAGGGGCTGGACTCTCATCTCCTATGAAGTTACTGGAAGTTCTTAGAACACAACAAGCTCTCCTCTGACACCATGTCTTTTGCATGTCTCATGCTCACTCTCTCTCTCTGCCTGGTGTACCCTTCTGTTCCCCCTTCACTGGCTAATTCCGATTTTTCCTTTAAGGCCTAGCTCAGCATCCTCTTGTTCTTGGAAGCCTTAAGCGAGTACCTCTAGACAGTCAGAATGCCCTTTTTCAGTGTTTCCACAGTATCCCGTACATATTCCTGCCTCCTGGAATTGTTAGTCATTTAAAATGGCCCCAAATGACTTGTGCGTCCTGTAATTTTCCCCTTGTGAAATACTATCTCTGAATCTGGGCTGGCCTGGGACACACTTTCACCAGGAGGATGGAGGGGAAGTGACCCTTTGGAAGCTCAGGACTTTCCTTTTAAGAAGGCCTGTTTCTACTTTTGTATGTTGTGGACCCTGGAACTATCAAGTAAGAAGTCTTACTGCTTGTTGGAAGAATCAGGTGGAAAAATCAAGGGTAGAACTACATGGAGGCCACAAGGAGAAGAGGAGGTCCTGACACATGGAGTAAAAAAGGCTGTCCAGTGACCCAGTGTCTCAGCTGAAACGAGCCTCTCCAGCCTTTCCCCACCACTTCTGATGGTCCAGCCCACCAAGTGCTCGGACCACTGCAGTCCTAGACAACATCAGGAAAAGCAGAGGCACTCCCAGCCAAGCTGTCAACCCACAGAACCATGAAAGAACAAAATAGTATTGTTGTAAGCAATTACGCTTTGAGGTGACATTTTTATGCAGAGATAGATAACCAGAATACCCTGTCTCCCAGTCTCTGAGCAGCTTGAGAGTGGAATCTGCACTCTATCCACTCCTGTGCCCACCACCACTGGAACAATACTTTTGGACAGAATGGTTTTCAATACATGTTTGCTAAGTTGAATTAATAAATTCAGTTCCCCTCAATTTGATATGTGAACCACTCCCCCCACAAACTCTGTTGTTAAATTTTTATTTTGAACCAGATTTTGTAATATTGATTTATATAGCTGGGAACTCCAATTATTTCTGTACCAAATGGATTACACTATTTACATGTCCCCACCCCACTGCCTAACCTGTCCCTCACTACTTTATTTTTCCTTTGCATTTATTTCTCATCAAAATATTATATGTTACCAATTGATGGTATTTACTGTCAGTCTCCCCCATGCCACACCTTTCTGTCATTAAAATATGTGTCAGGAGGACAAAGGGAGAGTGTTTTCTGTTTTTGCTGTTTGGCTTACTGATATCTCCCAAGTACCTAGAAAAATGCCTAATGACAGCCAGATGTACACTATTTGTTGGTTGAATTAGTTTGTCATTTTAGGAGGAAATGAACATATTCATAAGCCACACTGTAGAGAAAACCAGAACTCAGAGAAGGCATATATTTGGTGTCTAAGGAGGAGGACTTCGTGATTCGAGAGCAAGACATTTTACTTCTCTGTGTTTTGGCAATTACTGCATAAGGAAAGTTTGGTGGAAATGAGATAAATGTATGTGGAACACTGTGACCTCCTCAGAACAAAAGTGCTACATAGACGCAGAAAGATACATTCTGCCTTGCTGCATGACTGATTCCAAATTGCAAAGGTATTTCTAGATATTTAGTATTTTTTTTTCTTCAGAAAACAGAGCCTCAAATTAACTTAGAGGGATATACAAGGCTGTCATGCTCTAAGTGACCCAAGTTTCACACAAAAAGAAAGTCTAAGATGTCTTATAAAAGAAAAAACAGCTTTATGCTATCATGTAGCAATCCCTTACATGTATTATATGGTATTAAACTATCAGACTATATTTAAGGGCTAGGAGTATATACATGTCTTTAGCTTAGTCACTAGTTCATAACCGATATTTGAAAGATGCCTGCTGAATTACTGCTGGATGAACAAACACTAATCTTACATACAATAATTTTAGTAATAGCATGCGTTAGTAAGATAATAACGTTGTCTTAGTGGTGTTCTTCAAGATATGGTAAATAAGAAAAATTCAACGAGGTATGATTACCAATACTCTAATCCAATAGCCCTAGCTTTATAGGGAGACAAGAGGACTATTAGTGTCTTACACTGCTCACTACAGTAGTTCTAAGCGGAAACAGCTCAAGAGCTCTTTTGAAGAATACCATACGCACAAGATCATTTTACGAGATGGTGGCCAAGGCATTAAAACGTTATGGCAAGAAGGTTGACCAGTAGTCTAGCTAAACACACCATCATCATCATCATCATCATCATCATCATCATCATCATCATCATCATCATTTTTCAAGACACATATCCAGCCCTACTAGAGTTACACTGCTGGGCTGATTATAAAGTTGGCTTAGCGAAGGTACATTTTTTTGTTTTCATCAGCTCTACGTTAGTGTAATGATAACTCCTAAGAACCATGCACAAATGAAGGAAAAGAAAGTATAGCCAGTTCACTGTAACATCTACAGTTCATTTTATTTATGCATCATATAATATTTTTAGTCAGCTGTATTTATAAATTCATTGATGTAAAGAGACCATATCTTAAATATCTGTTGTATCCTACAGCATTTAAAAAGAGTGAACAGTTAGTAAACAGTTACCATTGTTTACCATTGTTTAACATGTCCCTCCAGATCTGTTAAGAGAAATTAACTCTTGCTTCAATTATAAAAGGAAGTAAGCCTGTATTTTTTAGAATGATACACACTAGAAAAAAACATTAAGTCTATATGATGGGTAAAAAGTAAAGCAGAAGCATGGAAAGAAGAGACATAAGGACAAAACTGGATGGGGCAAGGGAAATGGAAAAACAAAGAAAATGAGGAATTAAAATAAGAAATGGCAAATATCAAAACCTGGAATATTTATAAGTAACACAGAGATACAATTGAAGGGAAAAAAAGAAGAAGAGCTCTAGAAGTCTCAGAGAAGAGAGGATGAAAGATAAGAGTTAAGTATTTTAGAGAAATACAGAAATAAAGCACTGCATGATGGATCTTAAATCTCAATTGAACACATGAGCCTCACCTGAGGGGCAAGGAGGGGGAGTGGCAGAATCTCAAGCATGAATCCTTCCTAAAGAAGCCTCTGCTAGAATATTATAAATTCTCTAAAGATATAAAGCATGATCTTCTCTTCATAAATATGTAAGACACTGGAATAGCAATATATGCTATTTCCATCCCATTCTTCATCTGAAGTGTTCAAAATTTCTAAAAGACAACTTTAATCTAGTTTGTAGGTAGAATATGTGAAAGGAAAGATCAACTGATTATCTGACTTTAAAAAACAGTAATAATACATTAAATTTCACTCAAATATCCATTTTATATATCCATGCATATATATCCATATCAAAATTAAAATAGGCAGTTGAATGGAAACACATCCATATTATACCATAGAAAGGAGTCATTTGGACTTTGACCCAAGCAAGTAGAAAGCAGTAGTGCATATTCACCTAAGAAATTTAACTATATCTGTAATGAAATGTTTGGAAAATTTGAAGTAAATCCAAATCACAAACCAAAGAGATTGCCAATTTATGGAACTAGTTGGTCACCATTAAATGTGTCATACAAAATGCCATTCATCATTCAATCACCCGTGTATCCTAGAATTATGAAGAGAACTTACTGATACTGTATTGCCTTTTTTATCAGTTCTAAATACCTGCTTCTGAGCAGAGGGGAAGATAACTTTTACCTTCTCACTCAGTCCTCCATCACTTGCACTCCTGGGTGAGGTATAGAGAAAAGATGAATCACTGAACCCAAATGAACAGAGAAAGGAAATCACAGTCATATCTTAACCTGACTCAACAGAAGTGATCAGACGGTGGGAAATGAAGCTGAAAAGACAAACAAACCTCAGCACTGGGAGCAGCATGTAAAACCACCAGCCAAAGGTTTTAGGGAAATGGCTCCCTTACAGGGGTAAACACTGGGCAAATATTTCCTTTCCTAAAATAAGACGCACTTTCAGTCCTTACTAGCCTGTTACTCAATGTCCTAGACTTTAACCATTAACTATATTTTTTCCTGTCATTGACTCCCCAAATTTAAGATATATGTGGAATTATTTGTATCAGAATTTGGCAATCTTTGACCATGGAAATTGTACTACAGGAGAAAAATGAGATTAGGTATTAAAATGAAGAAACAGATTGAGGCCTTTTCTCTTGAACTACTAGTATATTACTGAAGTCATCTCTTCAGTCTGACCTTTCACATCTCTTAAGCCAGCACACAAGAAAACTACTTCTGTCTCCCTTCTGCCCAAAGAAAATAATGTCTATAAATGCACTTGCAACAAAATACAAACAAACATCATCGCTTCCAGATATTATGTAT
Organism: Camelus dromedarius; assembly: GCF_036321535.1. Taxonomy (NCBI): domain Eukaryota; kingdom Metazoa; phylum Chordata; class Mammalia; order Artiodactyla; family Camelidae; genus Camelus; species Camelus dromedarius. The sequence continues at coordinate 7,820,308 of NC_087467.1, read as the reverse complement.
TGCTTTATTATTATATGATGATGGTTATTATGGTTAAACTAATATACAGGAAACAACTCTGTTTATGCAGTCAGAAACTGACGTTTTTTTTTTCTTGCCATATATTGACTGGTATGACTGAATGGTTCTTGTGTTTAGAAAGAGTTAACAATCATGAGACACAAAGACCATCGTATAAAGTCAAGTACAAACTATACAACACCGTCAGTACACTGACAACCTATGAAACACAAAACATATTTACTCTTTTATTGGTGCAAGATGGGCATTACTGAAGGATCAAATGAGTCCAAGGGAAATGAAGCAGACACACTGGACTCAACAATCTATCCTTAGCCAGCTTCTCTTATTTGTTGAAATTTTAACGAAGCAAGAGAAAAAATAAAGAAAAATGAAGGCTACAACACAGAATTATCATCAACGCCCTATGTAAATGATATTAGACTGTTTATACTCAATGACTAGCATTGTATGGACTGTATATAGCCCCAAGGCACATGTCCTTTCCTGCCTCCACATAGATTACAATATCAGAAAAGCCTTTGAACCTATAACCTCCATTCAGAAGTTCAACTAAAGTGGTGTCAGTGGAAATATAAGTATGATACTTAATCATTCATAAAGAAAACTGTTTTTGAAGATCAGATGCTGAAGGATATTTTATTCTGGTAGATTAGGATGGATGATGGATGTTCACTAAACTTACTGTGATAATCATCTTATAATGTATGTAAGTGAAATCATAATGCTGCACCTTAAATTTATATAGTACTTTATGTCAATCATATCTCAACAAAATGGGTAGAAAAGAAAATAAAACATTCAAGTCTTTGGAAAGAAAAGAAATCATACAAATTCTTTATAATTTCTTTCAAAGGATAGAAACTGTGGCAATACTTCTTAATTCATTCTATGAGGTCAGCATTATCCTTTTGCCCAAATCAGACAAAAGCATTAAATGAAAACTACTCATCAATATCTCTCATGAATACAGATGCAACAAAATACTGGCAAGTCAAATCCCCCCAAAAGGTATAAAAATAATTTTACACCATGACCAAGTAAAATTTGTCCCTGGTATGCAAATATAGTTCTACATCACAAGGTCAATTAATGTAGTCTATGACATCAACTGATTTTTAAAATTATGTCTGTTATATCAACTGATTTTTAAAATTACATGATCATATCAATGAAAGGACAAAAAGTTGACAAAATCCAAATCCCATTCATGATAAAACCTCAGTAAACTAGGAATAGAAGGGCACTTTCTCAACTTGATAAAATCATCTGCAAAAAACCCACAGCTAACATTATACTTAATGGTGTAAAATTCAAAGCTTTCTCATAAGATCACATACAAGGCAAGAAAGCCCTCACTTTTCTTTTCCTTTCCTAGTTAATACAATAAGGCAAGGCAAGGAAGTAAAATATATACATATTGGGAAGGAAGATATAAAACTGTCTGCTTACAGATAACATGTCTGTGTATGTAGAAAATCTGAAGATTTGACCAAAAAACTCCTAGAACTAATGAGTGATTATAGAAAGGTTGTAGGATACAAGGTTAACACACAAAAGTCAATTGCTTTCCTATATACCAACAATGAATAAGGGGAATTTGAAATTAAAAATATAATATCCACCCCTCAAAATGAAATACTAAGGAATATATCTAGCAATATATGTACAATATCTGAGTAAGAAAAAACTACAAAACTCTGATGAAAAAAACCAAAGAAAGAACTAAATAAATGGAGAGATATTCCATGTTCATGGATAGGAAGACTCAATATTGTGAAGATGCCAGTTTTCCAAAATTGATCTATAGGTTCAATTTAATCCCATTCAAAATTTACACACAATGGCAAAAGACTCAGAATAACCAATATAACATTGAAGAAGAAGAAAATGTTAGAAAACATCATCCAAGTGAAAGATTTATACTGTAAGTCCACAGTATTCAAGACATTGTGGTATTGGCCAAAGATTAGATAAATAGATCAACAGAAGAGAATGGAGAGCCCAGAAATAGACCCACATGAATATAGTCAAGTGATCCTTAATAAAGGAGTAAAGGCAATACAATGAAACAAAGACAGTTTCTTCAACAAATGGTGCTGGAACAACCACATGTGAAAAAAAATCTAGGCACATTACTTACACCTGGCACAAAAATTAAAACTCAAAATGAATCATAGACTTAAATGTAAATCAAAAACTAGAAAATTCCCTAGGAAGAAACTTAGATGTCCTTGGGTCTGGTGATGACTTTTCAGATAAAACATCAAAGACATGATCCATAAAATAAATAATTATAAGCCGGACTACATAAAATGAAAATTTTCTTCCCTGCAAAAGATGGTATCACGAGAATCAGATGACAAGCTACAGGCTGGGAGAAAACATTTGCAAAAAAAGATAGAGGACAGTTATCCAAAATATACAAAGAACTCTTAAAACTCAACAGTATGAAAGCAACTCAATTTAAAAAATAGGTCAAAGACATTAACTGATGTGTCAGCAAAGAAGATACATGGGTGGCAAGCAAGCGTATGAAAAAATGCTCCAAATCTGTGTCATTAGGGAAATGCAAATTAAGACGAGACACCACTACATACCTATTAGAATGGCCAAAATCCACAACACCAGTGTCACCAAATGCTGGTGAGGATATGGAGCAAAAAGAACTCTCCTTCACTGCTGGTGGGAATGCAAAATGGTACAGCCACTTTGGAAGACAGTTTGGTGGTTTCTTAAAAACCGAACATACTCTTACCATACAATCCAGAAGTCATGCTACTTACTATTGACCCAAAGGAGTTGAAGATTCATGTCTACACAAAAACCTGTGTATAGGTGTTTATAGTAGCTTTGTTCTTAATTGCCAAAACTTGGAAGCAACCAGATGCCCTTCAATAGGTGGATGGATAAATAAACTGTGGTACACTCAGACAATGAAATTTTGTTCCACGACAAAAATAAAGGAGCTATTGAAGCCATGAAAAGGCGTGGAGAAATCTTAAATGCATATTATCAAGTGAATGAAGCCAATCTGAAAACGCGACATACTGAATGATTTCATTTATATGGCATTCTGGAAAAGATAAAACTAGGTAGATTATAAAAAGATCAGTCGACTCCAGGGGTGAGGAAGGAGAGACATGAAAAAGCAGAGCAGAGAGGATTTTTACCAGAGTTAAAATACTCTGTATGATATTATAATGATGGGTGTATACCATTATATATGTATCTAAACTCATAAAGTGTGTAGCATTAAGAGTAAATCCTAAGGTATATTATAAACTTTGGGTAAATATGATGAGTCAATGTAGGCTCATCTTTGGGTTAAAAAAAAAAGTGTCATTCTGATGATTTTAATAATGTGGAGGCCATGAATGTTTGGGGGGCAGAAGGTATTTGGAAAAGTACTTCCTCCCTCTTAAGTTTGTTGTAAACCTAAAACCACTCCAAAAATTTTTTTAAAATAAGACATAAAAAATAAAGTTTTTATATTGAGTTTTCAGGAAAAAAAAAAGCTCTAGCAAAATAATTTTATTTTAAAATTTTTGCAGCAGGAAAGCAGCAACTAGTCATGTTCCTCTTATCTGTCAGAAGTACATTTTTTTAATAGCTTTTAAAATAATGTACCCTATGAAACCTAGGAAATCCAAGTTCTTATATAGTTTTACTCACCTCAACTGATAAAACTTTTAATTACCAGTTTTTACAGTAGTCATTCTTTCCTGGCTTATCTAACTTTATAAGCAATATTTTATAAATTATGAGACTAACTGAAGCATGAAGAGTCATTACAGTGTATTTTATAATAGGGGATGGAGGAGCGCAGGTTTCATAGCCTACGAAAGATTGATTTTTCTCAGGCACCACAAATTTTAAAAAGAGTGGAACACAGTATAATAAACACATAGATACTTTTTCAGACTTTTCCCTTTTAGTTATTAAATAATATTAATGAAAATGTTCCTTTCTTAAAAGAGAATTTGTATTTCTGATTTTCCTTCTTTAAAAAAAAGCAGTTTTAATGGTCCATACTTCCTCTCATATATATGATTTAGTGTTTTATTTTATATCATATAAAATATGATTTCTTTTGTTAGAATATAAATCCCAAGGCAAGAGGTATCTTGTCTGCCTTGTTCATTGCTATGGTCCTAGCAGTAAAAAGTGTCTGGCTCCTAGTAAGGGCTTAATAATTAAGGAATAGATAAATTATTTTTAAGCCCAGGGTATTAACAACAGTCTTTTCAATCATATTTCTGAAATGTTTCCTGGAGTAGTAAATAAATAACATCTTTTCATTCATTATATCACGTTGATCACAGCTGAACAAAAGGAAAGATGGGGCTAATTTCTTTTCAGCATGACCTTGGTGCAAAAGGCATGGCTGAAGTGAGGCAAAATTCTGGAAAGTCAAAAGTGTATTTTCTTTCAGTGTTCTTCTTCTCCTAATTTAAACAGTTTACAAGTGAATAATTTTTGAAGTTGGGGGGATGAGTACATTTTACTATAAATATACACATATTCTACTATTTTTTCTATCTGCATCTACATTTGAAATTTCTGTATGTATTTTATGCATTTTGTGTATACATACATATACATATACATATATTTTTCCATAAATGTAAAAAAAAAAGTGTTTAAATTTTTGTAGAGCCTTCCCAATTAGAAGCTGGTAATTTAAATTTAGGTGTTCATTCAAATTTTCAAAGGTTTCATTTTGAGGGGTGTATATTATTTTAATTTTGATAAGGGAGAAAAATATAAGAAACTTCAGATACCAAAAGTATAATGGTAAGATCTTATGTACCATGATAGGTGAAAGAGGATGATATTTGAGTAGGGATCGGACAGTAGCAGGCACATGGGATGCTTTGAGGAAACTACAGAAAGGCTGTCTACTTGCAAAAGGTGCTTCCTCTTGACAGATGAATTATTAAAAGATGCCCATTCCTCTGGGCGGATGCAGCCTTGCACCAGCCTGTTTGGCTTGGCAGAGCAGAATATGACCTGGAATCAGCCTTCACTCACTCAGTGGCCAGCAGCCCGTGTAGAGTGCACAAAAGTCATCAATTCATACCCACACACAGCAGCCACAGGGAGCCATTGTTGGTACCCTCCAAATCCCTAATATCGACTGTAGTGCATTCTGTTTACTCAAAAGATCATCCTGGATGGTATAAAACATGATTATCCAGGAACATGTGGCAAAAAAAAAAAAAAAAAATTAGTGCTGGCTAACTGGACTGAATGAAAGTCACCCTTTTGCTGCGTTCACAATATTGCCCCACCTCCAAGGTAGGCTGGTGTCCAAAAATAAATTCAATTCACTAAATGGCCCCCAAAATGTAGATGTGATGTTTCTTTAAATTCAGATTGTCTTCTCTGTATTACAGATGTATTCATTGTTTTTGGCTAATGGGAAAAAGCAATTGCAAAACTTACACATCTCCTTTCCTCCTTTTTCCATCAAGATGACACCACATTTCAAATTTCACTTCTCACCTTGCAAGAGTGTGGGGCTGGGGCTGGGGCTGGAGTGGAATGAGAAAATGATGACAATGACATTTCCACTAAGCTTTGGGAGTAGGGACCCTTCAAACTACTGTAGGAGCAGGAGACTCTCAGACAGCAGGGTGTTTCTTAGTTCTTCAAATGTCGCTACGCTTAACTACAGGAATACAGAAAAGCCATTTGAACAGCTTTTACGGAGCTTCTCCTAACCACGTAAGTTCAAAGAGGGGCTCCTTAATTCTTTCTCGCAGATTTGACCTGCTACCTTCTTTCACAGAAAATAATGTAAAACGGCGAATCCTACTGAAGAGCACAGTAACATTTAATACTTCCCGGGTTCTCAGACGCAAATTTTCTACCAAATGGTTCCTAGTAACATTCATTATCGCTAACAACATAGAAAGCATCTATTTTTAGCAATGTGACCGACTACAACATGAATCCTTGAATGGTGAACTCTACTTAAAGCTTGATTTGAATGTACATTGCGAACTCCCTGGAAGGGCATTCACAAGTCAATGTGAAAATGTGTCACACCAGGCAGGAAGTTCTTGCTTTAGAATCAAATGCAATTCATACAGTCTACTGAATAAAAAGAAAGACATACATTGTTTAAACTAATGTTGTAATATATATAAACACACATGCATATATGCACGTGATTAATTAAAGTTCTCAGCGCCCACCAATCACTTAGAAGTTAAGCTTTCCTAAAACTTAGTTGCCATGATATGGTATTGAAACATAACTTGAGAGAAAAGCAGAACAGAATTCAAACAAACAAAAACAACTGCCAAATCCCTTAATTTTAAGTGAAATTAAATCCACAGAATGAAAAGTACCGAACAAAGAAGAGGAAAATCACTTTAATTCATAAGAAATGAAGGGTGTTGGCAAAAATTTGATATCAGTAGACCTCTAGTGGTTATTAGAGTAATTGATATTTTACTATTTTGTGTTACTGCCTCTTTCAGCACAAAACAGAAATGTTCAAGTATTCCAAGATACTATCTTCCACAGCAAGAGTGCAAGTAGTAGTAAAAATCTATTCATGCCTTTGCGAAAAAACAAAATAAAAAAATAAAACTTCCTAAGCAGGTTGACTACAGACTACCAAATAAAAATATTCTAGTATTGTTACCCTTGAAAAAATGCCTTTACAAGTTGTAAAATCCAGATATTTACCTTTCCCATCACACAATAACCTCCACGAAAAGAGGAAACCAGTGCATATGTGTATGTTGTTTCTTCTCATCTCAGAAATTGAAGTATGTTAGCACTTTCTTGAAGCCAAAATATTTTAGTCTGAATTTAAATATGTGACCAATTAATACATGATTTTACTTGCAAGGGAGACAATGAATACGTATTTTCCCTTTATATGAGAGTGAAATGAATGTCAGTTTTGGAGGATGATGGTTATAAACCTTTCAGCATTGGTCAGGTCACAGAAATTCTCATTAGGTGGACATAAATCAGTTTCTAATGGAAGGTTAAATGCCTCAGGTGAAGTTAATTTCCTTCCTCTCAAGTTAAGTCATTGTTATTAATGATGGCTACTGTCCTTTATTAATAAAGACAATTGGCAAAATGCAGAAGATATCTTGGGGGAGCAGCAGGTGACACTAGATGTGGATTTAGACCAACTCCCAGGAGACAACGCAGCACAGCCTCAATGCTACACTTTAACAGACCAATTACCTCCCACAAGTAAGAATGTGTTTCTATGCTATATATTATCAAATAGTTCATTTTAAAGAGATGAGTGTAGGGGAAGACAAAACCTTGAATAAGTCATACTCAAGACAACTACGTGTACATACTGACAAGCCAACATGAAAAGCACTAATTCAATAATTACTCATCTGGGATCAAAATACACAGCACAGTTTTAAAACATCTGTTTCTATTGGAAGAAGGACTTCTAAAATGCCTAGCGATCACTTACAGAAGAGTACAGCTACAAAATCAACCTGGTATCCAATTTCCCACAAAGTAGTTAAAAAGGAGGGAAATCGATCAGGATGATAGATTTAAGGTAACAGTGAAGGAATCTTAGACATGTTAACTTTGGGCTTTGTCCCAGATTTGATGATGATGACAACTGACACGGTCATCAACTCAAAGTGAACAAAACAGAGGGCATTCTCCTTTTTAATTGAATTCAGTGTATTTGCTCCACGTCTGGTCAAAGAGGGAAATTCATGCCAAGTGAAGGTAGTTCAGTCATTTGCAGTGAAAACTCATCTTTTTTTTTTTTTTTTTTTTTTTTTGGTATAACTACTCAGTTTCTCTTGTAAACTAGTCAAAGCTCTACCCATCACCAGCACTCCGCTCCCTTCTCCCTGGGAGCATCAGTGACATCGTGTCTTGTGAAGCTTGGGAAGCGTAAGTGAGAAGGAAAGAGAGGCCAGTTTATTCTGTCCCCACTGTTCTCCATGGAAGAAGAGCTTTCTCATTTGTTGTCTATCCTTCTTGGATCTGCTGATGTTGACAATGACCCTGTCAGGGCTTCTAAGTGATAATTCAGGGCTTTTTCATTCCAACTATGGAGACTTCTAGTTCACCAGACCTCTCAGCTGCTTCCTCCTGCAGCCCATCCCATGACAGCGTGTCTGTAAAGCTTCCCTTTAACCAACTGTCTTAGCGCCTCATGCAGCTGTGAGTGCTCTCCTCAGATGCTGTGTTGGACACAGAGCATCTCTCTATGAGGTCTGCAGTCTTCCTGAACGCCCCCCCTGGGCAATGGGACCCACGCTCACTCTGTTCTTTCACCCTTCAAGCATATTCCAATTACCTTGCTGCCCTGGCTGTGGCCACCAGACTTTTCTCAGAGAACCTTGCAGTTCATCCCTCTAAACTGCTCTTTTCCACATATAGTAGGACTGTTAACTTCTTTGGGGAGGAAAAAAAAAAGTTCCTATGTAATTATGCATTCTTGTCCTTTCTGTAACTTACTCGTGCAGACCTCCAGAGTTTTGCTCCTATTTAAAGTGAATTTCTTAGAATTCTCTCTCTGGATTTTGTCAGTGAAAGCCATGGTTTTAAAGATATATACCTATGCTATTAATTTAAAAATATCTATGTAAGTACTCAAAAGCTAAGCAATCGATTCTTTATCCTTTCTACACCACACTTAGCATCGAGGGCAGTTCATTGGAAAGCCCTGGATTCTGCTTGAGAGGAGACGTACAAAAGGATTTGAAAAACCAAGCACGCACGATTTAACATCATAATATTGCCCCGTCAGACCTGGACAGTTTACAAAGCACACGGACTTTGCACATGCTGCTGCTCATGCCTTTTTCCCACCTGTGAACTGCTTTCATCTTCTGGATCTAGGTCACTTGTGAGTGGCACTTGCAGCTCCTCCATGGCCAGGTTAAGTCAGTGACACTGCGATACTCTCTCATGAGGGAGCAGATGCCGTCCCCTCATAGGGGCTGTTACAGTTTGTAATTCTAAATTTAGTCCTGTCACCCTGCCCCGCTAGACCCTATATCAATGTTAATAGCGTAGACCCCCTTTTATATTTTGTCCACTGCTGAATTTCCAGCACTTCGAAAGGTTCTTGCACATAATGGTCAATACATTTTTGTTGGAAATGACTCCGTTATCTTACTGGTTCCTATCATGGACTCTGAGGTTGTAAAGCAAATCTTACCCCTAATTGAAAATGGAGGGCTCTTAGGCTAACTGTATATGGAACAGTGTGCATCAGGACACACGGGTTACGTCACAGAACCAGTGTCTACACTATGACCCTGTGAACCCTGATCCACTGCTGTTAACACACCACGTCCTTGTCCACTGTCACCATCATCTTTAAAAATAGTTTGGAATCCGGTTTATAATTAATTCTTAGTAAATGCTTGCTTGACAAGGTAAAGTATTATTTTTAGTAGCAAACAGCAGTACGGTTTACCGGAAAGAAAACAGAAGACACGGTTTAATTTTGCAACGAGCATAATATGTGACCCAAGAAACTATTTTGATTATTAAACCACATGAGAGCAGTATTCAAGTATCACCATGGTGGGGTAAGGAGCGCTTTTAAAAAGAAAGTGAAAATACCTAGTGAATCTGGAAATTTTTTATATATTTTTTATACCCAGAATGACATTTTGTAGCCTTTTTAAGAAAGCAGGAGCAGACCCTTACCTACAGATAGATGCAGAAGCTGGCCTATTCACAGGCTGGCTGCCTGACACGCACTGTAACACATGTAGGAATATTGACTATTGTTAGACCAAAAAAAAAATTCCCAAGTGGTAACTGGTTCTATGAATAGCCTCTCAATTTACCAAATATAGATTTTTCAAAGCCACAAGCTCTTGCAATCTTTTAATAGATTTTATTGGTCTAGTTTTGTTCTTTTCACGAATGCGAGTGACTTCAATTTATAATACTGAAAGGCTTCCTTTGAAGTTTGATGTTTGGTTTTATTTTGAAACTTGGCTCACTTTTGGGTGGGGCCGGATATCCCATCATCTTGTAAGTCTCCTTCCCTTCATCTGGATCATTTCCACTCTAGGCGCCCTTTCACATTCTTCCCTAATGTTTTTATTACATTAACATGACCATTATTGTTACATAAAGTATGTTATTTTAAGACATACGACTTGTTTGACTGATATTTCAAAATAGCCTTTTCATCTGGATACTTTATGCAGGAAAATGGTATTCTTTATCAAAAAAAAGTGTACCCTTTGTTATTTCACACAAAGCAAAGCTGAAACGTTACCCAAAAAGAAAGCTTATAAGAGAAAATAAATTATTATTGGCATGAGTGGATGGTCATGAATGACAAGTTTGTTTTTTTTTTCCCCTTCTGCCAAAGCTTGGTCTTATTATTTAAAATAAAGCACAGGAAAATAAAATGAGAAGATTCAAAATAAAGAATGCAGGAGAGGAGGTCAATCACAGTTTCTCATTGTGCCTTCCATACAAGGCAAGAACGAGGGAAATGAAAGAAATTGTCAAAAGTCAATTACATATTTAACAGATAAAAGGAAATATGAATTTTAAACACAGGGCAATTATTGTGTAAAGATACTACTGAAAAAAAGCAGAATTTAAGTTTGCTATTCCTGTTTTAGAAAGCTTGGTAAAACCAATAGATTTCAATGGCTAGAAACATTATTTTAATTTCTTCATAACAAGGCAGAAACAAAGACATATGCATGAAAAGAGGAAAGTGTGGGGAGCCATCTACAAGCAGCTATTACAGACAGATTAAAGAGCACAGGCAATAGTAAAATATTAGCCAGAATATTAATGCTCCGTTCAGGAAATAAGAACTTGATGGGATGGTTGAGCATGCATGACATAAAAGAACGCCGTCAAGCTAAGCACAGTTACAGAATATAGTAAATGCAATGGTTACCGAGGTGGGTTTGGGGCAACTTGGAAATTCATCTTTAAAGATAGAGGCTCGGAGCCAAAATGCCTGTTCCAATCCTGATCCTACCACTTAGCAATTGGATAATGACTGTTCGTTAGCCTCAGTTCCTTTATCTATGCCATGAAAATAACGAGTCTCTACCATCACAGGATGGTTGTGAAAACCAAAAAAGTAATCTTCCGGGGACAGTGCCTGGCATACAGTAAGCAGTTAAGACATTTTATTTCTCCTCATCATCTATCTTCACTTTCATTTGGAAATATGTAAAACAATCATCTGATTTTTAGACGGTTGAATTCAGATGAGAGTTGAGATGTGTTTCATCAACTCTAAAATGGAATTATGTACAGCTGATGTTGTTGACATGCGTTAAGAGAGTACCTCCTCCCTGACGCCCATTTAGAACACTGGCATCAGTGTTCAGTGTAGTAAACTTCTAAACTCCCCTGTACCTATAACACGAATCTGATTTTTTTTTTCTTGATTGCTTTCTCATAGATTTGAGTAAAGACAGAGATAAGCAGTGATGGGCTCGATTTTTTATTTTTATGATGCCAGGATCTATTCTCCAAGACGTTGTTAAAGCATAGCAAGAAAGATATATTAGTGGATATGCCAGTGAAATAAGTCTGCACACTGAAGGACAGGCTGACGGGTGATATATGACTGTCAAAAAACTCAAAATTTCTGAAATGTATATAGACATTGGAGGTTGTCAAAGCTTTAATGGTGCTGCTGTTGAAGGAAAGCCGAAGACCCTTCTAGTACTTCAGGATTTCAGGGTAAATTTTATAAAAAGTGCTTAAAGGAAAACAATCATTATTATTGAAAGCACTAAAACTCTCATTCATCCTCTCTCCTTCCCTCCCTCCCTCCAGCCTCCCTCCTTCTCTCCCTCTCTAGATAACACACTTGCCCACACATGTATGTATGCACATGCTATGCACACACATACATTTAGGAAGGAGTAGAAATAAGGGTTCTTATGAATGATGCTCGTAAAGAAGAGGAAAAGGAAAGGAAGTGTTAATTTCACACTTTGCCAATACCCATGAGTCTTTGTGTTGAACGCAGTTTCTTACCGGAGGTGCAGAAGACTGGAAGCAAACAGAAGACAGAGAATGATTCTGGATGATTCTTGCAGTCAAGGCTGGAGGGAAAACTGGGAGACTGGGAGGTCTGCTCCTTCAGCAATCACCCTGGTTTTCTAAGTACTCGTCACATGTGTATCTTGGAGTTAAAATGGCTCTTTCAAGATGGGAAAGGCTGCTGGGAGAAGGATGGAGGTGTCTCCATCATGCTTTAATCCTTTCCTCTAGTATGAGAAAATAAACTATTTCAGGGATACATAGAAAATAACGGGGTCCTGGTTATTTTTTTTTTTTTTAAGGAAAGTGTTTTGTCAAGATAAAGACACTGAAAATGTTATAGATGAGAAAGAATTCTAAAGGGGTGAGTACTCACGGAGTGTCCTGGAGCTAGAGTGGATCTCACGGAGGGTTTAGCTAAGCTTCTCATCGACAGATGTAAAAATAGTTGCCCAAATATGTTATCAATTCTTAAATAAGGCTGCAAAATTAGTTACCGATAGAACTGGGATAGGAAACCAGATCTCAAGATTTAAAATTAAGAGCTGCTTCACACTGCCTTGTTAATGAATTCACTTTAAGATGTCGAAGCTACTTTATTGTTCCACTGCTCCTGGCTGGACTGAGGAGGTAGACAAGGGAGCCAACACAGGCATCAGGAACTCCAAAGCAAGATGTGAAAAAGACAGACTACTCAGTCATGGGCCAGGAAATCAACTACTTGTCTAATGCTTGGCAAGAAAGACGGAGTCTAAGGGTTGCATACACTTTCACTATAGAAGCAAGCAGATGGGGAAGAGATTTCAAAGTGCCATTTCGACTCAGAAGCTACATTCTACTGTATGTCAAACACTGCTTAGAGCTCCAAAGGCAGAATGCAAGGACGCACAAGGTAACAGTTTCCTGCCCCCAAGGCACTCCCCATCAAATCAAGTGAGACTGATAAGAAAGTAATTGTATGATAAATTTATAATGAATATAATGAAATATCCTTCCAACTGTTTTAATATCCTCCAACTGTTCTTTCCTTTTATCAACGCACCATCTAATTATGATCTTTGTAAACCTCGTAAATAAAGATTTTTATGGTCAATTTAGCCCATTTTGTAGCTGCTTTACCTCTCCGTACAACTTTCATGCAACAGTAGCTTCAAAGCCCTATTCAACCCTGATATTATTTTTGCCTAAAGGCTAAAGCTGTTTCGTATTAAAAAAAAAAATAGCTAGCTGACCCACATTAGCAACAAGAAAGTTGTAAAGAAACACAGCATGGTGTTGGCTTTACAGTGAGAGTTTATAAAGGCTAGCCAGGTGATAGTAAAAACAAAGGACAGTTCGAAAAAAGGTTAGTTGCTCATGACTTTCGTATTAGGGAAATTCAAGGTTCTGATTCTGTAATACAGCTGGATTTATAGGTTCAAATTTTATTGGAAGAAATTCACAGAAGATATGTACTTTCTAACATCTCTCTAGGGTCGTGTGAATTTCTGACCTTATTTATGCATTATCAGAGAGACAAAACTCAATATTCAAGGACTAAAGGGTCTAGCATTTTCTACTTGGTTCTAACAGAATTTTGGCATCTCTCAGGGGCAATGAAACATTGAACATTGGCTCCATGTGTTAAAAAATTTAATCAGCAGAAGCTTCAATTAAATAGAGTTCTTAGACCAGAAAGAGGAGCCCTCATGCCCTGCAACGAGAGCAGAGCCCAAACAGGAGGAAGAAAGATTCCTCTTCTTTCCCGGCAAGGACTCAGCAGGTGAAAAACCATGGACTCTGTTCACCACAGCCTTCCAAAGTCCCCCTTCCCCTCCGTAAAGGGGTTCTCCTTCCCTTGCATGTGGGGACTTGTGTGTGGCTGCAAGGCTTTATCAGGTTAGCTGGTTATTGCTGAAACTGATTCCAAATTTCTCTCTTTAAGCAGTGTTTGATGAACCCACCCGCCCTTGGGTATCCCAATTATCCAACTGCCTTTTTTCTTTTTGTATATGGAAAGGAAAGAAGAACCCTTGGGGCAAAACAAAGGGACCACCATCCATCCACAGGGTATTACAGTCAGCAGCTGGACCCTGTGGCTCAGGGATCCTCCCCTTGTCCTACAGCCATTACCACCACTGTTCTTTTGGTTAAGATCATCAAGAAAATTGTTGTGGGATCTCCCTTAATCATCTCTGTACCTCATTCATTTTTTGTACCACTTTTTAACCAGCCCTGAATTCTCATCACACTCAACATTTCTCATTCAGCGACTTCACCTCTTACGAAGTCTTTTTGTTAACTGCTCAAGTCACTCTTTTACCTTGTAGCAGCCTTAACCCTGCTACTTGTCTCCCCCCTCCCCGTCACTGACAAAGTCCCTCACAACTGCTTAGTGCTGATGAGTTACCTCCTGACTCCTCTTGACGATCTACAGGAAACCCCCTGGAGTAACCTTTTGACAGTGTGCACTCAGAAGATGGAGACCTTAGGAAATCACATCTTGTAACCTGGATATCTCACCTACTGGAAAAGATGCCTCCAGACGAACTCCTCAAACTCGATGGACAGGTTCCTGTCAGTTAGTTACTTCTAACTAACCCTGGTACCACCAAACTCCCCAGAACAGACTCAGAGATTCATCTGACACACCTGCAGAAAGCACCAAACCCCAAATGGACCTGCGCATCATCTGGTGACCTGAAAGTGACGATTTCCTGGAGTCGAAGCAGAGGACATCTGATAAAATAGCTTTCCCAAGATACTTAGACCAGGCTTGTTAGAAGTGTGTCACCCAGCCTTTGATGATGACATAATGCTTCAGATGATCTCTGATGTCTATGATCTTGGTAACACATGGACCTCAGTTCTCCCTCCTACCACTCCTCATTGTTCAAATGGGACAACAGATTTCTAATCTGTGCCTTTTTCCTCCGACATGAGACATTACTCTGAGGACAGGTCCCTCCTGGCACTGAGGCACAGAAAGCTGCTCTAACTAGAAAACTTGACTCTTGCCCTGTAATGCTTTCAGAGAAGGAACTTGATCAAAAGGAGAAAGTGAAAAAAACTAATAAACAGAAACCTCAATAAAACAGAGTTAGGGTGTCAGAAGGGGGAGCCCTCATGCCCTGTGATGACAGCAGAGCCCAAGGGAAAGAAGAAAGACTCCTCTCCTCTCCTGGGAAGGACTCAGCCAATGAAGGCACATGGTCTCTTTGCTTACTATAACCCTTGCAACTTCCTTTTCCCGTCTGTAAAAGCATTTTCCTTCCCTTGTCATGTGGGGACTTGCATGTTGCTTGCCATGACCACAGACCCCTCACTGCAATTCTCTGCTAATCCTGAGTAAACCCATCTTTGCTGGAGAAGTATCTGGCAGTCTGTCTTGTTTTAGGTCAACACATGTAATCAGTAATGAACCAGCAGTCGCCACCACGAAGATGACAAGCCACAAGAGCAACACCTCAAAACAAAGAACTAGCCCAGAAGTGAGATTCCAGGTTACTCTGACACCCCTCACTGATCACATCAGACTCTCTAAAGCAAGCCTGGAATCAAGCCAATCTCCCCTTCTTTTCCAGAGGCCAGGACCTAGCTGAGATTGTACTGGTATCTGGGGGGTGCAAGCTTCAGACTGAAATCAGTAAGCTAAATTTCTATCAAGCACTCACTTGTATGAAAAATCACTTCTGTAACATGAGTAGAGAATCAAAAAGCAGAATTTTAACTTAAGAGGAAAGTAAACTTTCAAATAATATGACCCTAAATGCAAGAAGGAAAAAATATTCCCTACAAAGGATATTAAATCAATGCATAACTTAGCATCTTTTTTCCATATTTATACTTTATATGTAAGCCCAATTGCTATTTATTCTGCTTTTGGAAATAGAGAATTACTACTTAAAAGCAGTTTCAAATGATTCACTACACACACACACACACACACACACACACACACACATACAAGCATACATATTAAAAAATATAGCAATCAATCATTCCTGTAATTCATAGTAACATTCCTTATAATTATCTGTTTTATTTATGATACTTTATATTTCTGCAAATTATATTTATAGAGCTATTGCCATGAAGAGAAATCTCTCTAAAAGCTTCAGCAGCTTAAATATCTCAACCTAGATTAATTAATTCAATAAATTCTCCATAAGAATTATTTTTCAGTCTGGCACTAGAACAACTTGAACTAAGAAAAAAATAGCAGTACTGTATTATTTTCATGTATTTTAAGTCCCTAAGTATATAAAGCTTAAAAAAATGAGAATAATAACACTTAAGAACAGACTCGGTTTTGGATCTATTCTTACATTTATGTAAAAAAGAAAATAAATCAACATCCTTTTAACCATTTTTGTTTTATGCAAAATCTCCTTAACAACTAGAAACAGTTAAAAGAAAACAAAGTTGTTGAACATAGAAAGTAACTTACACAACCTCAACAGAGAATCTGGTGTTCAGTCTAAACAAATTTTAATCGCTTTTCTGCTTAAAACTCATCATCATAAAAAGTTAACTACTAAATTTAATTTCCTAAGTAAGTGTTCTGTTTTACATCATTTTTTAATGAAAAACATGTTTTATTAGGCTTTCCAACTAAATTAAATGGTGAATAGTAGCTGTTTTTATTGCTGGCTTGTATGCTTTAATAATTACTTGAAACTATTCTTTTCAGCTAAATTAGATGCAATTTTAGTCACATATTTTTACTACAATTGTATTCACATATACAGACATCAGTAAGAAACTATTGTGTGTGTGTTTTCTTAAATTAAAGCCCACGTGTGCTATATTCAGATACATCAGACAGCAAACAGACTAAAATGTATTAGACTCGCAGAGGGGTGTTTTCAGAGGTAATAAAGGATGCAGCAGGCAGCAATTTTCATACCTAAGAAAACAACTGAAATCTATGGAGACTTGCACAATTTTCACTCAGCAGGTAAGTCAGAAGGTACCACTGACCAAAACAGCATCTGAGCATGAGCTACACCTACATGACTCAACTCTGCCGCCACCTTGACACTCCAGAACTTCCAAGAAGAAACGTGAGGAGTCTCTTCAAAAAAGAATAGTCTGGAACACTGGCTCCACGCTTTCCCACACCTGACTGTCTTAGTCATCCCACCTGAGGTGGGTCTCATAAATCTGTATTTTTTAACACAAGTTCCCCAGGTAGAAGTCTGTGCTGTCTGCTCAGCATTTAGTCTATTCAAGGACAGAAGAAAAAGTGAAACTGCTACGAGATGATCACTTTACCCACTTGTTCACGTCACAATGAAATCACTATTTTAAAGTTTACTCCCTTCTGTGCTTCCATTCAAAACAAGACTACGGTCATTGTACAAGTGTACTCGTCAAGATACACAGGATGTATCTAAAACAGAGATACCTCCCAATTTCAAAACTATTTTGCTTTCATATTTTTCACATTCTATTTTAAGTTATTCTAGAACTTGAGCTATTAGGTTGGATCAATATGGCAATTTCATATGGTTCAACCTAACGTCATGTTCTTGCTTGGACGTTGGAATGGTACTGTAATATATCTATTACTGGTATACCTGAGAGAGCATGCAGGTTAGGTTTCAGACTACTGCAATAAGACGGGTATTGCAATAAAGCCAGTGACATGAATTTTTTGCCTTCCCAGTGCATATAGAAGTTATGTTTAAACTATACTGCAGTCAATTAAATGTGCAACAGAATTATGTTTAAAATGTACACACCTTAATTAAAAAATACTTCATTGCTAAAAAATGCTAACTATCATCTGAGCCTTCGGTAAGTCAATCATTTTGCAATAGTAAGATCACTGATCTTTTGCATCAAAGATCACTGATTGCAGATCACCGTAACACATATAATAATAATGAAAAGGTTTAAAATATTACAAGGAGTACTGAATTGTGGCACGGAGACACGAAGTGAGCAAATGCTGTTGGAAAATTGGCACTAGTAGGCTTGCTCAACACACAGTTGCTATGAACCTTCAATTTGCAAAAAAAAAAAAGAAAAATGCAGTATCTGCAAGGCATAATAAAGTGAACAGCAATAAAATGATGTATGCCTGTGTTTAATTCATTTATAATACATTTACAGCTTATAATATATTTATAGCTTATATAAATTATTAATTTTCTCTACAGTTATTTATATACAAAAATTTACCTGTTCTTAGCAGTAAAGACCTAAAGTTCTGCAAAGTTTATTATAATTATTACTGTAAGGTTATACATATATGATATATGAGATATATAGACACTATAATCTATTATTTGTATGTAGATTAGCCACTAAATTCCAATTCATTTTTCTCCTGTTTATCAAAAATGGCCTGACCCACTGAAGCATAGCAAAACATTTCTAGAATACAAATATTATGTGGAAGAAGGGAGATTTTCAAATTCTGGCAAATGAACTATACATTCCTAAATGCCCTTGGAATTATCAAATACATCTTTGAATGAAAAAGTTGCCATGAATATATTTAGAAGCCCATCCTGGTTAGAAGATGAAGTAAATGTTGATGAATGCTTTGAGAACTCCTAACTCACAGGTCCTTCTCCCTCTCTGGTTGTGTCTAGACATTACCACCACACTGTGCTTGGCACATGGGACACCGTTAATGTTTCAACGTATAAACAAGTCGTTGTTCAATACATTAATGAAGTACTAAATACTGCAAAAAGAAAAGCTACATTTAAAAAAAATCTGCATTATTCCAATGGGTCAGGAAACAATAAGGGATATTTAACACACTCTCCTAAGGGCAATATATTCTGTGTTGTCAAAACCAAAATTATACAAAATGAGGGCCAAAGGGAAATGTATACGTGTCTTTTTCTATTATGGTTCCTTACTTTTAAGGCTGATTAAGCTGATGTGCAAAGTTGAAGAATGTGCCTCAACTTCACTTTATATTTCTATAATCTTACCAAAAAAAGCAGTAGGGAAAATACAATTTGTTGTGATTTCAAAATACATAAGTCCTTTCCTAATAATAATTGAATAATGTTTCTGAGCTTAATAAAACACAAATATTCCCTTACAAAAATATCACTAGTACATGATTCTGGTATTAACTCAGAAAAGCAATGAAAATGGCTCTTAGAAAAGTATTTCTCTATCAGATGAAATTGACTATTTATTTTGAATTGAATCTTTGAGACTGTCTCTAAATCTGACACTTGCCAGACATCCTGTAATAAGCAACCTAAGACAATAAAAACAAAAGCAAAAATCAGCTGTTTTTAGAATGTAAAAATTCAGAATAAACAATTGATTAAGAAAAAAAGAACACTGGTTTGTGCTAAGTCACGTTCCCACAGATTTCTAGGATCTGGGATTGGACGACAGAAGCCTTAAGTGGTAAGATTTCTACTTATGATCCATTGAAATGGCTGGCAGAACAAGAACACTTACAAATTGATGAATGTGCACACACCGAGCACCTTTAAGCTTTTTGACCCAGAAATGCTTTTGGAATTCAGCCGCTGCAAAGCCGAACCTGTTTCACAACTAGCCCTTAAACCACACCACAGTTTTAAGAACCTCATGCCTTCATGAGTGACTCAAATGATTATACAACCTGCAAATGATTTTAGCCTAAAGGCATTATTCTAAGATTGCAAAAAAAAGTTTTAAAAAAAGCTTAATATATGTTACTCAAAAATGGGTGAAGGTAGTCAAAAGCTACAAACTTCCAGTTATAAAATAAATAAGTCCTAGGGATGTAATAATGCAGCATGGTGACTATAGTTAATAATACTGTACTGTTTATTTGAACATTGCTCAGAGAGTAGATCTTAAAAGTTTTCATTATAAGAAAAAAAAATTGTAACTATATGTGGTGATGGATGTTAACTAGACTTATTGTGGTGATAATTTGCAATCGAATATATATATATATATCAAATTGTTATGTTGTGCATCTAAAACGAATACAATATTATATGTAAATTATATCTCAATTTTTTTAAATGAGGGTAAATTACTTCCTATGCAAAGAGTTAAAGTTTCTGTGCATTTTTTATCTTTATATTTTCATTGAGTTAGGGGAGCATTATAAACTTCAAATAAGCAAAAAAAAGCTGAATATTATACATCAATTTTGACACGTTCTTTTCTTTACCAAATTCCTCATTCTGGCTTGTGTCTTCTTCACCTTTATCTAGTTATCTAGCCTGGTGGCAAGACATTTCCCTTCTTTTCCTCCTTTTCCCCAGTATGTATAACATAGTCACATCTTCGAAATGATCTATATTTTAAATTCTTTCTTTCCCTTGGTATTAGTTTGCAAGTCTTTCATAACCACAGTGAAATGAAAACTGAAAACTTTTTTTTCTATTTTATATAAATATATGTCCAATAACACATTGTTATACTTACCTGTGTTATATTTCGACATCTGTACACACTAGAAAGTACTTAGGACCAAACGTTTAGTTTCCATCCAACACCACACAGTTGACCCCCTTTACCCACTGAGCGCTCTCCCTAGCCCCACTTCCACTCTGGTAACCCCTACTCTGTTCTCTGTAACTAGGGGTTTGTTTTTGTTTTCTTTACAATAATATCTTAAAGTAATCACTTAGTGTTTAAGAAAATAGAACATTTTAATTTAACTTTTAAAAATTTGCATGGTTCCTATTTTATGAATATTAAACTGCAGCTATTAGAATATGAATTTCTCTCACAGTTTCTCCAAAGATTTCCAACACATCTAATCCAAAGTTGCAGACTAAGGAATTTAACTGCCAAGTCAAAATAAAATAATGCTCTAGACCTATACTGTCCAAGGGAGTAGCTATCAGACACAAGTGGCTATTTAAATATAAATTAACATTAATTAAAATTAAACAAAATAAAATTAAAATTTGTCCCTCCATTGCACTAGTCACATATCAAGTACTCAGTACCTAGAATGGCTAGTGACTATCACATTGGACAGTGCAGATACAGAACATTGCCTTAATCTCAGAAAGTCGACTGAGCTGTGTTTCCTAGACTTTCCTCCAATTTCCACTTCTAAACTTCTCCACGATGGCCTCTTTATCTTCATCTCACTGGATTCTTACCCAGACGGTCCTCCTCTGCCTACACCAGCTGTTTTTCTTTTTTTTAACTTGGGGAGATTATGTCTCCCATGGGACGTCTGCAGTATCTGAAGATATTTTTGATTGTCCTAGTTGGGGGGTAAGTAACACCTGCATGCTAAACATCCTCCCGGGCACAAGATTTCCCCCCACGGCAAAGAAAGATGTGTCCATTGGGCCCAGCTTGAGAAACCCTGGACCAGACCGCTTTACACTGAAGCTGCATTCAGGTTGCCTATCCACAAATGGACTTGTTACATCCTAAATCCTGACCTCCTGAGTTCTCCGAGAGATTAATGCACAACACCCACAAGAAAGAAATGCACTCCCAGACCCAGTGTAGGCCTAGGACTCAGAGTTCCCACTGATGAGAAACACACAGACTGAAAGTTTCACTAGTAAAAATTCTTATTTTTACAAAGGCAGGACTTTTCCCCCATTGGTTAGATGAACTGTACCCAAAGTAAATGGTATCACTGTACATTTATTCCTTTGGATTGCGTGTTACTTGAAGGTATTGGGGCTGTGTCTTTTTTGCTGACTATTACATGTGTGTGTGTGTGTGTGTGTGTGTGTGTGTGTGTACATATCTCAGTATATAAGAAGTTCTAAAAGAAAGGTAATACTGGAGGAGAAAAGCAAGATACAGACTAGTGTAAATGATACAAGCCTATTTGTGTAAAACAATGATGACAAAATCTCCTGAGTGTGTACATCTGTGTGTGAATGTGTGTGTATGCATGTGTGAGTCCAGAAAAGCATAAGGAATAGTAGTTTGTCAGTGTGGGTTACCTATGACAGTGCTATAGTCAGGGTAAAGGAGAAAAGAAAAGCACAAAAAATATGTCAAACTGATGTGACAAATCATGATTATGGCGAAAAGTTATTATATTTTAATCATTTTAAAAATGGAGCATTTAAAACAATGCCAAATGGAGCAACTGAAAGGAAAATGAAAAGCACAAGAAGGTCCACTGAGTCGTACGGTGTTTGCATTACGGAAGAGAAACAGCTGATAAATAAAAATATCATCCCATACAGTGATAAGTTCACCAAAGAATATTAAAATTTAGGTAATAAAGAGGAGGGGAGTTCTGAGCTCAGGAAAGATGTCAGGGCTTGGAGAGGTAAATATGGTACAGATGGTATTGAAAGCCATGTGATTCGATGTGATCACAAAGAGCGAGTACGGAGGAGGAGGGAGTGCAGGGCTGCACCCTAGCACACTCCACTATCTAGAGAACAGGATACGGAAAAGGAACCCACAGACAGGACCGAGGACAGATGCCCCCCAGGAAGCAAATGGTGTGTCGTCCTTTGATGCTCGTGTTGAGGTTGATGAGGACTATGGTTTCACCAATGAATCAGGCAACATGAAGACGGCTGGTGGTCTTCACAAGAGCAAGTGAAGTGGGAGTGGTGAGGATGAGAGCCTCGCTGAGATGAGCCAGAAAGAGCAGAGCTGAGGAAGCGGAGAGGATGAGACAAGCCAGTGAGTTTTGCTGTAAAGCGTGTTGCAGAGGTGGTGCAGAGAAATGGGGTAATGAACACAGGAGTGCAATGGGATCAAGGGAGGCTTTCCAAAGAGGCTGTTTATTATATCACGATTGTATGCTGATCCTGGAAGAACCTATGATGCAGGGGAAAGATGAGGTCATTGCAAGAGAAAACTCAAGGAGAAGTATGAGGGAAAGGCGTTTAACACGGAAGGGAAGGCTGAGTTAGGTTGGAGAAGCATACATCAATATATGATGAAAAAGTGCTTCTCCTAAGAGGAAGTAAGAGTTGAGCTTATTCTGCTGCATTTTATTAAATCAACACAGATTTACAACACATCAGCTGTCCCCTAGCCAAAGATCCACAACAGACAACTTCAATCGAGAAAATAAAGAATTTGCATCATGAGAAATATCCTCTTGTTATTTATAGCCCACCATATTTAAGGACTAAAAAAGATGATGGCATAAACAAGCGAAATAAATGAACAAATTATTAATAGGGTGATGTATGTGTGTGTCTACATATATAATTTTTTTAGTCCACGATTCTGGTAATCGTGGAAAACATTTTCCATTAAAAAAATCAAAAGCTGAAGATCTACTATCTTAGTAGAAAAAACAGTAACTAATTTATATCTACATCAGAAGAACTACATTCTTAGAAATTTCCCAAATAAAAGTGGAATTTTTACTGCAATAGCTACTCTGCTATGTAGCAACTAAAATACGTAGTGAGTAAAATACATAGAAAGTAAAATTTTTAAATCACTGATGATCAATGGTTCTCCTCCTTCCCTGTAATCATGCAAACTAGGTCACCAGCATCTTTTAGACTCACCTGAAGTGGAAACAAAAGTCCCCTCACCTTTTAAGAGACGTTTTGCGTGTTTACAACTAGGAATTTCTCATTTGACTACAGAAGCAGAACACTACTGGCAACTAGAAATGCACGATCTGTTGTAACCAGTTTTTACTAGCAAGTGTCAGAGAAAGCAAGGAAGGATTTTTTTCATTATCAACAGATGCAGGCAAAAAACCACAGAGTCAAAAAGTTTGTGTAAATTTGTTAATTAAAGGAATAATAATCTGATTTTGAGTAAAACTGGCCAACGTCCTTCTATTTATGACCCTGAATTTTCATCCACAACCACCCAGGTTAGGGTCCTTTACTTGCATATATAATTTTATATTTACAAAGACAAAAATCTACAAAGATAGTCTGCAAAGATATCTGAATATATTAGACCTAAAGTGTTAACTACCAAGTCTACTTTCTCTTTGCATCCAGTTTTCTTGACCATGACCATTCTATCAAGAACAATGGATGACTCAGGAACCTAATGGACCCAGGAATGAGAGACCCTGATCTTTCTTTCCTTTACAGCTTCAAAATCCCTGCAAAAATAGTCTTACCCAGCAAATCACTCCAGTAAAACTGTACTCTTATAGAAGTTGTTTTTTTAGTTACAACTTGGTCTTGCAGAAAATTAAAACATCCAAATTAATCTTTTGATCATTTTTTAAACTCTTAATGCAATCAGGAGAATAATAGCCCAAGAAACCAAAGCTAGAAAACATTGCAGAAACCCAAACTATATCGATACAACTCATTTTAAGTTCTGAGAGCAAACCATGGACAAGCTTGGATTTTACAACTAGTATTTGCAGTTTTAAGCAAATAAAATAGTGAATCTAAAAATAGTCAAGTGGATAATACCTGAATCCACAGAAAAAAGTCCCCATAGAAACAGATAAAAATTAACACAAGAATAAGAGGTGGTGGTTGTTTTAATAAATTCTGACTCGGGTTATTGCTGTTGTTTTATTTCTTTGTTCAATTGGAAAGGCTTACCATCTTGCTGGCCGTGGAGAGCCTGCGGACTCTGCATCCTTTCCTCAAGGTTGGAGCTAAGATCAGAGTTCACGGCTGACATCCGTGTTGAGTCGCTCATGTCAAATTCATCACTTTCTATTGAACTTTCATCCTGAAAATGGTTTTAAAATATCATCAAGTATCATAAAATAAGAATACATTCAGATAATGACCATTTTATCTCTAAGGTCAATTAGAGTTTAGCCAGTAAGTAAGCTTTTGCAGAACTCAGTAAAATATATTACACATTAATAGATTCTTGAAATAACAAATAAGGGCATAATTTCTCCCTTTAAGAGATTTCAAGACTTGGGAAGATTCAATGGATTTATCTACAGGCAGATGTCAAAGGTAAAATAATGTGTTTAGGAAGGATGTAGTTGGGGAATTATCTGAATGAGAAAGAGTGGAATTTTTTTTTTAATGAGCAAAAAACTTCTTAAAAGAGTCATTCATAAAACACAACATAAAAAGTCATACATGTTGTGGTTTTTTAAATAAATGACTTAATACATCATTGTAAGCAAAAATCTTAGGCTGCAGTAAGAAAATCTGAACTCAAAATTTTTCACTGGTAAACAGGATGGACTCTAATAACAGACAAACTTGCATGGCTAGATTCAAAGTCCACATTTGTTGAGAAAAGGTAATCTTAACACATCCTTTCTTTCCTTACAAGGGAATATAAATTGCACTGCAACCACAGAAAGTTCTAGGTACAAGTGTACAAGATCCATTTACCAAAAAGCCAGTTCATCAAATGACTAAATTACCTAGAGGCAACTTTGCCAAATGGACAATCCATCAAAATCTGTCAAATACTAACTTTAACCAAATCTGTGATATGTGGCTGTTAGTCATTTCCCTGAAGCAAACTCCTTCTGGAGAACTGATTTTTGGATAAATGGTGTGCTTTTGTAGGCAGACAGGCCTGAGAAACCCGTGTAAAGTATCGCAAATGTTTGACTGAAATCGCCAGGTTTAACGCCACTCCGCACATGCTTGATCTGAAAGGTTAACGTTCACGTCCTAGTTAGCGGCAGCAGTGCTGCTATGCGTGTTGTATGCTATTTATGTTGTAGGACTGGTGTTAATATTTGTTCACTCACTTCATCTTCATCACAACCTGTGGTTAGGTACCAGGGTTTACCCAATGATTACAGATTGAGAAACTGAGGCACAGGGCATTTAAGTAATTTATCATACCATATCCTATCATATCATAGTCCAGAACTGGGATTCATTAAAATATCACTCAGGCTTGAAAAATGGCTTCTTTGACTAGAAAATCTGCCTTGGCTTCAAAAATGACATCTTGGTATCAGCAAAGAAGCTGCTACGGTTAGGGGACAGGAGCGTTCTAGCAGACTAGCAACTGGCACTCTCATCCCTGGGTCAGGCCCAGGTGGCTCTGGTGTTCGTCCTTTACCAATGGTCTGATCATGTCTGGTATACTGAGTGGCACCAGCTACTCATTAATTCAGCGAGGAAATGCCCCCTGTGAGGCCCCTGGGCAATCTGCCACGCAGCCTTCTCCCGGCAGCATAACCTCTCTCTTGGTACATTATGTTTTCTCCAAGTCTAAATTCTAAGAAAATCCTAAGCATCTGAATAAATATATATATTCAAAAGAGAAAAAAATAACAGAATTCATATTTTCATTATTTACTTCCTTTATCAGTGTGTACCACATACAAATACACACATATATATGCACACAAGCTAGATGACACAGATATCCATTGCATATGCTATATATAGTGCCTGTAATATACCACTTTAGGGCACATTCTCTGCAGCCAGACTGCCTGGATTCAGATTTATGCTCTGCCATCTATCAGACATGTTCCCTTAAGCAAGTTATCTGACATTTCTGTGCCTCAGTTTCCTCACCTATAAAATGGGAATAATAATAATATCTGTCCCATTGGGCTGTATCATGCTTGAAAGGCTATAATACATTTAGAGCAGTTAATACAATGTCAGATACACAATAAGCATGAAACTGTTTGATATTATTATATACAATGTATAACAAATTCTATAGTATGTAAGAATCATATTTATTACATTGTATGAACACACACAAAAATCAGTTTAAATATGATGGTAAAGATGATCAACATGTGTTTATAAATAGCCGTGAATACTACATATAGTCTTTATAAAAGCTTTTATTATATATACTACAAATAACTGAGTAGATATAATCTAGCAAAATATTGTTTCCATGGTATATGTGTGTGTGTGTATATATATACACACATACAACTATCTGAGATATATGTATATATATGTTTGTCTATATGTTTATGTGAAAAAGTATGTCTGTGAGGATATGTGTCTGTATGTTTAAAGAAAAGCTAGACAAATCATAAGGCAGCCATCTCTGTCCTACAGAACAGTTATACAAACTGCTTTAGCACATTATGGCTAAACAATATGAATTTTTCCACCACTAAACGATGCTCTCGTTGGCATACTTTTTAAGACATGTGGACAAGAGATTAAAATGATGATGTAACCTAACGTATCTGTTCCATATTTTTGTAATATTAAAAAAAGAATCACCATTTTAAAGAATTTATCATCATAAGTAAACTAATGATTATATTTTAAATATTTTCCTTCGTGATTTATGAAACACAATTCACTTTTCACAATTCTACTCCTTATCAGAATATCATTTATCCAATTGCTTACATTTATAAAGAACTTTAATGAAACTAAATATATGCATTCATTCTGCAAGTTCTGATTATTGACTGATTAAATTATCTTTTAAGAAATGGTGGCAAAAGTATATAAAATATAAAATTGTGTTTTTTAAAGGTATAAATGCAAAATAATGCTAATAACTCTAGGAAGAAATTAACTTAAGATTTCTAAAGATGAAGAATCAGAAAACTTGATTGATATATTAACTGATTTATTTTATCCACGATCAGCTGTAGCCCATTCATCTAAATCCTTCCCTCTGAATATTTTTATATGACAACCAAAAAAAGAAATCTTCACATCCTACAATGTGAGCTTATTCCTTGTGACTAAAATCTCATGATAATGAAAGCCATGGCCAACCACCACAGAACTCTGCTTCCCTTGAAAATTAATTTTAAAGAATTAGAACAACTACTTTACTGCAACACATAATTTCCTTCCCAGTCTTTTCCTTTTTTAAAAATGACACTATTTATTTTTTAAATTTTAGTATGGAGCTTTATTTCTATTTTGAGAATTCCTTGAAATTCAGATTCCTGATCTGTTTCAGATTTCATTTTCGTTTTCAAGTTCTACATTTTATCTCTAGAAAGTCTCTACCGTATACCTCCTGATTCCCAACGCTATTGCCCAGATTGCTTAGAGACCCTATTCTTCCATTTCCTGAATGATGTAATAGTTTCCGAGTTTATCTCCCACCTCCAGTTTCTTCCCTAGCATTTCTGTTCGTCAACTACTGCCAAGTTAACCTTCCCATTTCAGAACATGCCACTTCTCTGCTCATAAATTTGCAGCCACATCCAATGCTTAAAAAGTAATGTGTAGGCTACTCAATCAAACATTCAGGGTTTTCCATAACACTGCTTGAAAACCACTCCCACCATTCTCAGCTTCCATTGTTTTTCACTTACCTTATGTTCAATCAAAGGTCTATATTATAAGCTTTTCTATGAAAAGCGTCACCTCAAATCTTAATAGCAATGCAATAAACATCCTGATACATACACTATTTCGTACATCTGCAGTATAAATTTCTAGTCAAAGCACATAAATAACTTTTTAAAATAATTATTGCCAGACTCTCCCCTAGAAAGGTTGTTATGGTTTAAACTTTCACCAACCATTTATAAGAAGGTCAATTGATCTTACATTGGATACAGAATTTTATAATTTCAAAGGGAACCCCATTCCTGGCCTTCTTTACTTCCCTTAATAGCATTTCCTATCATCTTATATACATATTTTCATTATTTACTTCCTTTTTTGTCTGTTCCCCCTAACCCCACTAGAAGCTTAATAAAGACAAGAATTTTGTCAGTTCATTCACTGTTTATCTCCATTATCTACAAGAGTGACAGTCACAGAGAAGATAATAAATATGGGTTGAAGTAGTTGAATAAACCCTCATTAAAATTTAAATATAACTTGTCACTAAGGAATATTCCATTTTAACACAACTGAACTACCTTACCTAGCCCACTTTCCTACATTTCAACAATCACAATTTCTAAAATTTTGTAAATAACCTAACATCATTTATCTGAACTTTTAAGACAATGTATGCCCAATTTCGTGTTTTCAAAATATAAGGATGAGTTATTTTCCTAATAGAGTTATAAATATGAAACGATCTATTTCTCTTACGTGAAACATTTACGATTTCTTAGAAGACAGAAGAGCTTAGCAGATGTGGGCTCAATTGCTGGCACAAAGCTGATCTTACTTTTTGGCCTAGAAATAAACGTATCAGTATCTAAATGAGTTTCCTACAAATAATTTGACAGCTCTAACTAGTTTATGAGTTTGTTTTTTTTTAATTTTCAATTATGTGATGAATCATGAAATAATATTTTCATTCTCAGGGATGGATAAACAGTAATATTTTCTTAATTGGCTTTCTTATCATTAAATGACTTTATTTCCAATTATTGAATCATTTAGATGTCGCTATCTGGTAACATGGAACCTGATTCTGCCACCGCACTCATACAGATATTCTTACAGAGTGTCCTCTTAATCAAATCTTTTGAGATAAAACAATTTTATAAATATACTTCTGAAATTAAAGCCACTCAAATAAAGAAAACAAAAAATCTAATTTGAGTTTTATGAATAAAACTAACACAATAATTTTAAAAGAATTTACGAATCCTTCACCAAATAATGCTATATTTAAAAATAAATATTTAACCTCATTTCCTGTTGTAGAGAAATTTCAAAAAGGAGGGAATGTATTAGTCCAAGAAACTTCTCCTAATATAGACAATCTGAATGTGTGTATCGACTAATGGCTACTCGCTAGTTAATAAGGATTTACTAACCCCTATTGTTGTAAGTCTTTGGGGGAACACACACAGGGTACCTTCCCAACTTAGTCTCTGCCCTAGAGGTGTTTCAACCGAACTGGTGAGTTAATTAGCATGCTAGAGAAGAATATTTAACAAATACGCATTTAGTGCTTAATATACACCAACAAGCACATTGCTACAATCTTATGCACAAATGAAATAGAATAATTTGGAAAATCAAAACACCTCTAATTAAGAAGAATCACCCCAAATTGTAGAAAATGCAGAGAAGTAGATAAACAAATACATAGGATAACGGCTAACTGAAAAACAACTTTAATATATACACAAGATTGGGATGGTGGGGAAATGGTTATACTTGAAATATCTATTACGTTCACCTTTCTGATTTCCAGATAAAACAGCCTCAGTGCTAAAAATCTCCCTGGGTCCACACTCTTCTAATACTTTCCCTTGGACCTTCTAGCACTTAAATTAACCAAGGCCAGTTCCATGGTGGGCTATTAAGGAAAATAAATCTTTCTCGAGAATGAACAGATTCCCTCACAGCACTAAGGCTGACAGGGTAAGTCAGGGAATCTCTGTTGAAGACTAGAAGTTTCTGCCTGTTTCTCCGTCTAGGCAATCCTAGTGACATTCCTGTCATTAAAAAAATAAATTACTGTCTTCCAAATGCCGTCACGCTTAACACGACAGTCACGGCTATCAAACTGCATTCCGACGTGTAAGTGGTACAAACGTAGGTACTTCCGTTTTACCTCGTCCTGCTGGGAGTTTAGCAGCTGCAGTTTCATGTGCTTCATATAGGCCATGGTGATTGGCATGTTGTAGTCAATCATGCTGGTCACCAAAGTGGGAGGCTTTCCATTATCTGTAAGGAAACATTTTTAAGGGGTAATGAAAGTGAGACTGCATTCTACCTGTAATTTCAGAATGATCCGCTTCGCTCACATTGAAATAAGATTCTAGATACCAACTGTTTAGGAGATTGGTAGCATCAGAGATGGCGCGTCGGAAGAAGTAACTGGTAAGGTTCTACAAAGGTGTCTTGGGACAAATTAGCACTATGGATAAGTTAGTTATTTCTAACTACAGGGGAGCTTTTTGATATCCCGGATAACAATGAGTGAAGCTAAGATAATGATTAAACAAAATCACTGGTAGTTTTGTATTTTTCTCCCTTGCTGCACACGTACTTTCCACATGGACTAATTGTGTGCAAAAGGAAATTTCCTCTTTTTAAAAAATATTTTTGCTAGTCTATTCATCTTTCGATGCATGGAAATAGGCTGGCATACATGTATCTTTGAGATGAATTTAATCTCTGAGAAAAATTCATCGATTGGAAAAATAATCCAACTAATTTTTAATGAACGCTGAAGCCAAAGTATAACTTTTATGTACAATTTTTCAGTGAAAGAACTCCATACTATTCGTTACTTTTTTGGGGGGGTGGGGGGTAATTAAGTTTATTTATTTATTATTAATGGGGTACTGGGGATTGAACCTAGGACCTCATGCATGCTAAGCACGCACTCTACCACTGAGCTCTACCCTCCCCACCACTAGTTTTAGAAATAAGAAACTGGTAGACTTAAAAGGACACAGATGATGGAACATCCATTTCCTCACCGAATATACCTAAAATACCATGAAATATACATAGTAAATGAAAATTAAAACATTATTATAGGGAAAAAAAAGTTATTTGCCACAGTCAAAACTGTCTTTCTTCTGAGAAAGGGCACAGAGCTACTTGGTAAGTGGATTTTCAACACTCACTGCCTCCTACTTGAATAAATGAGATGATCTGACTTGAACTGTTTCCATCGGCCACATTTTTATAAAAATGTGGGCTATAAATTTCCATTATGAATACAATTACTTTAAGTCTCACTATTTGACACTGCGGCTACCTTTATGATCTGTTCCATCTGGGTTTAAATGCATTCTTTTCTGGCACTCTGAGCAGCTCATTAGAAACCGTGTCACCGCTTCTCTTGGTAGGAAGGCATAGCTCTCTGATATCTGAAATGATTCACAAAATAGAGGTGTTATTATATCAGCTGACTGGGCATGACTCAGCAGAAATGATCATTGTATTTCCAAATGAGACGCGTTATGCCATAATGGCGGGAAGCACATTGAAAGCATGCATTGCAAACCATGCATCATTTCCAGAAATATCTATCCAACTCAATCACATGTCTCAGTAACTGCTAATAATGCGAGGTGGAGGAAAAAAATCAACCCCATCTGGATGGATATCTGTTTGTATTTCTGCATTTCTTTTAGGAAAAAATAATCACAGGGTACAGATAGTCCCATCAATCTCCCTTATTAAAATTTGCCAACACTGGTTTTTAAACTTATTGCTTGCACCATCAAAATTGTATCCAATTTTACATACGTTTTAAAAAATTTAGCCCCAAGGAGAAACAATAAAGTTTGGATTTTTGCATTAATAAGCATTTTTTCATTATGGCTTTTCAAAATATTTTAAGTAAAAATAAAAATAATTCCAACAGAACTCATGTATATATTGACTGCAGTGAATCATCCCTTCCACAGAAAAT
Source organism: Camelus dromedarius (assembly GCF_036321535.1). Lineage (NCBI taxonomy): Eukaryota > Metazoa > Chordata > Mammalia > Artiodactyla > Camelidae > Camelus > Camelus dromedarius. Next base: position 7,788,205 of record NC_087467.1, on the reverse strand, counting down.
GACACACCTGGAATGCATTTTGGCCACCTGTTTCATTTGTTATTTTTTTGTCAGTTTTTCATAATTTCTGTTCACAAGTGATCACACTGATTGTCAGAGTAAGCTTTCTCAGTGCCCTCTACAGAGCTTCTATTTTCAGAACCATGATCTAGAATCATGTTAGTAATCAATATTCTTGTCAGTGACGTTTTTACATATTACCTTTTCAAAAACCAAGGTACGTCTCTCATCAAAGCAAATAATTTCTGAAGTGAAACTGATAGATTGTTAAACACCTCTAAATAAAAGCTGACACTGACTGAGACAGCGCTGCTAAGCAGTGTGAGGCAGGGCATCCATTTTCCATCACAGCCAGCAGTGACACAGGGACATGAAATAGGAGATAAGCAGGAGGAATATGAGTTGTAAATTAGACATAAATGCTGCAGACGATTCCTCGGATGCACGCATAGCTGTCATGAACACTGATGTATTCTAAGTTTGTAGAAAGGAAGGAAGATGTGCAGCTTGTGTATAACTGAGTACAGATATGCTCCTATTCTATCAGTGGTGATGGGGTCAACTTTTGCTTGTCCATGCTGGAGAGGACCACAGCATGGAGGCAACCTCACATATTAAAATCCAACACGGTAAAGCATATTTCCCCCCTGAATTGAATATGAAAATTGGTTTGCTTCTCTTAGCCTATCTCTTTGACTCTCAGGGAAAAGAATAGCAAAGATTCAGAAAGAGAAAGAAAAATATCATATGAAATAACTCATATGTGAAATCTAAAAAAGAAAAAAGGAGGACACTAATGAACTCATCTACAAAACAGAAATGGACATGCAGAAGTAGAAAACAATCTTATGGTTACCAAGGGAAAGGGGGTGAGAAGGAATACATTTGAGAGTTTGAGATTTGCAGATGTTAGCCACTAATATCTAAAAATAGGTAAAAAAAATTTCTGTGTATCACAGGAAACTATATTCAATATCTTGTAATAACCTTTAATGGAAAAGAATATGAAAAGGAATATATGTATGCATATGCATGACTGGGACATGGTGCTGTGCACTGGCACAATGAAACTGACACACTGTAACTGACTACACTTCAATTAAAAAAAAAAAAGAATAGCAAAGAGGAGGACAAGCCACAACTAAAGTTGGCTGTGGATGATCTGCGTACAGGTATCCCAATTCAACTCTACCAGGACTGGTAGTATGAAACTCGGTCCCTATCATTTGTCAATTAAGATGCTGTCCAGATTAAACAAGAATAAACTTCCTTGTACTACACAAGGAATTAGGGGAGAAAATAAGCAAAGCGATTTGAAAGTATTCATCAAAATATGTTATATTAGTTATTGAATAAAGAAACACATCTATGCAATTTAAATGTTCATTCATTCTCTCTGTCTCTTTCTCTACACACACACACACACACACACACTCACACGAATTTGACTCCTACTCATCTATTTCACAGAGGGAACTAACACTTTTGCCTCATTTAGCTATCTGATTAGAGATCATTGTTTTCTGACTCTCTGAAAACCTATTTTACAGTAATTCAGAAGGGAAGTCTATGATGCATGCCCAGTCCTGATACTTCATATTTTAAGTCGCATGGAGTTATAATCCATTGGAACTCAGTAAAGTCATCCACAAACAGGATTTGAGAAGAATGCTCCACTGAGTTTTTTTCATAGAGGATTTCTATTAAGGCTTTTCTCTCCTTCTATAAGGCAGAACACTTCAATTGAGAAAAACAGTCCATTGGAGGCATTAAAGAGATGCTTCATTTGTTTCCATGGTCCTGATGCTCTCCCCAGTCTGCCTTTTGCTCAACGCTAACAAAGCACTTGTATAGAAACCCCTTCTAAAGAGATTTATCATTGACCTGCCTCAATTGTATTATTTGTCCAGGCACTACTTAGCTCTAAATCAATTTGTTCTTAGAATTGCTAATCATATAACATTTCTTTCATAGTGTGACTCTGAAAAACAGGTACCTGTAATGACCTCAAATACATTATATAAGTGGGAAGGTATGTTAGGGGTACAGGTGTGAATGAAACAATATAAAGCCCCACTTTGTATCTCAGAGAAAAGCTTTCAGCAAGTGTCTCATCACGTTGTTTGTGGTGTTGCTCTGCCAGGGCATTGGGCATGTCACTCTATGTTATGTAAGTGGGCAAAATCACTAACTTCGGGGCTCTTTTCTTGGTGTTCAGAACCCATTTGATGCAGAGACATGCTGAGACAACCCCACTCCCCTCAGATCTTTTCTGCCCCACCTTCTGCTCACTGAATCCAAGGATCTCTGGGTCTTAGGCATGGAGAGAAAAGATCCTCAAGAACAGCCTCTTCAAGTCTCACACTCATTCCTGAAACATTTCTCCTGCCATGGAGGTGAAGAGCGGAAATTATTTCTTTTCCCTTAACTAGAATCTTCCTTCTCCAGCCTCTTTGAAATTCAGAGTGCCGTGAGACATTCATTAGTGAGGTTCTCAGAATATATTTAAACAGTGAGGAAATGTTCTTTAAAAGTTCCAAAGTTCTGGTACATTTGAATAATCATATTTCACCATGAAAGCCATGTAATGAAATATTGTAGTTGATCTTGTCAGTGCCCATCCTTCCATAATGCCATTCAGAGATAACCTAGGAAGTCGACATGAAGCCCCTTGAACTTGAGGCCTCGGCTAAATGCCCCGATGGCCCTTGCCCTGATGCAAGACCCTGGTGCCATGGTTGTCTGAAATGCTAAATGGACTTAAACAGATGTTCATAAACGGTGATGAAACACAGGGATGTGTTCTTCTAGGCTGTCTAGTCATCGAAGTCCTAACATTCTTCATGTGATAATCTGGTTTCAGAGTCTATCCTTTACTCACTATATTTTATGGCCTCTCCTGGTCATCAATATTAAAAGTGAAAGAGAGAGATTGTCTCATCCACAAAGAACAGGAATAGTAACGTCACAGCACAGGTTAATCATACTAAATGTTTAGAATGTTTAGAATATTCCCTGGTGTGAGGGTCTTTATAGGTACAAAACGCTCTGACCGGTTTGAGGTGACCCTTTTGGACACAAGGGCTAGTCAAGGGCTCTGTCCCTTGTCCCTTGCAGAGTTCCACAAGAAACACATCAGTCAGACTGCGCAGTAACAATGCAGAGCCCCACCTGGAGGAAATTAACCAGCCACCTGCTCTGCTCCAGCAGAACTAATGGCTGAAGTGATGGCTTTGTGATAACACCATAATACTGTAACAGCCAGGAACTAAATGCAGAGGACTTCCACTTTTAAGAATATGGACAAGGAGGAGGATAAGTAGCCTGTTTCTAAAGGAAAAAGGCTTCTGACTGTTAAAAAAAAAAATTCACCAGTAGAGGAGTTATTGTTGCTTTAAGATTTGGACCTAATGCAGGAGCTGAAATAGAGACATCCTGTGACATGAGTAAACAGCGAGCATTAGCAAAACCAAAAAGCTAACCTCAAAAGATAGATCAACCAAGAATCACACTGTTTTGTCCCAACTCCACTAAGGTCCTAACAACAACAAAAACCCAACAGAACTAATGTTTCCAAACATCAGTAATTTGGAAAAGTACTCGGCCAGTGCTGAATTTCATTATCAGTCACATTATTCCACAGCTTGATGCCTTCGTATGTAGCATTACACCACTTCAGACACTGAGCTTCAGAGCAAAATGAAACTGGTCTAATGACACTATTTTTTTAAATTACCTTCTCCACCTTTGCTTTATAAAATGAATTTAGAGAACAGCCATACTACCTTTATTTTACTGGAAAAACAACATTAAAACTTTGGTTTTTGCCAAAGATCATGTAGTACACTCATGGAGGAATATGCCTTTGGGGCCAAATTTTTAACATTTTCTATTGTGAAACTCTTGAGATTATGAATAAAGAGTAAATAAGAAAAAGCCTCCTAATGAAATTTGTGTCTTGCACCCTATTTAGTAGGGTGACAGTTGACATTTCATATTGTGTATTCTCTCACAAGCCACCTGGAATGTACCTAACTAGATAATGAAGCTACAGGAAATCTATTTTTTAAAAATAGCAAAATTAAAGTGTAATTGAACAGAGTCTACAAATCCAAATGCCATTAAAGACCTCATATGTCTTGATTCATAAAGACAACACAGTTCAGAGAGACCCCTACGTGAGGAAGGGAAGTCTTGGTTCTGGGTAATATCTCCAGTTCAACAAGGGCCACTCTGCCTTTATCTGGTTTACACATTGTATATCTTTGAACACATCTGAAGAGAGAGAATTAGGAAAAAAAAAATATATATATATATACATATGCACATACAAGTCGTGTACATGTAAGGCTTACAAACGCTACAACATTTGACCCAGATATTTTTCTAGACGTGTTACAAAATTGAAATGTCCAGCCAATGGTTTGCTCTTACGTTTATATGTGTTCTCATTTCATGTATGAGAAAAGATAAGCAGTGAACATCATTGTACTTCTACATAGGAGATGATTAATCGGTGGAGTCGCATATGGAAGCAGCCTTACAAAGATGAAGACACCTTTCGCCTAAACACTTATTGAACAAATAGCTATTAAATGGATAGGCACTATAATTAACCTTGAATACTGCCAGACGTGGTTCTATACCACTAATGTGTCTGGATATAGCACATTATTGGAATCACCTGGTAATTGTTCGGCTAATTTTGAAAAACGCTTTGATCAGGGCTCAACATAAATACTCTTAGGTGAAGAGTGTGTTCATAGTAATAATCAACTAAACAAAAAGCCAGACATTTGGTCTGCCTAATCCCGTTTGTATTTACTCTGGCCCTCAACAATTTTTGCTTCAGAACACTAACTACTTACTATCTCAGAAAGACTTTGTGTTATGTTGTAGCTGTCTGACCTCTAAACATTTGGTAACCAGCAAACTGAATTCCTGTACCTTAACGATGTGTCCAGTGTCAAAACTAGGATGCTACCAGATTTGCATTTTAGCCCCCAAACTCAGCACTGCCCCCCGGCGGCGGATTATGGGCAACACTTTTGGTTGGGTTCCTGTCAATCCCTCAGCATTGCTTGTTGTGCTACATGCACTCTGGTACTGTTATCATTTAGTCCAACACGCTATTTTCAGTTCATATCACTATCTGTTACTCCTCTCCCTTCGTTCTTCTCTGACCATTTTCCACATTCAGTCGTCACACTCATTCATCAGCTCTTGTCTTTTTAACTTAGTTGAGGGGTGTGGGAGGGGGATATTCCTAGCCCAGTCAGGAATGTCTTGAGTTGATTTTTAAACAGGATTAATGTTCCTTGATAAAATACAGCAAGCACAATTAAATGTGAGCCCAGAGAAACATGCGATGCTGGGAATAACATATAATAAATTGTTATTTGAAATTCAAATATAACTGGGCATTCTGTATCTTTGTTAAATCTGGCAACCTTACCAGGTATATTTATCTAAGATGAATGAAAATATGAGTTAAAGCCTGAAGATAATTTTAAATTTGGAACAAATTATGTCAGGAAAATCTAAGAATATTCTAAGAGCAGAAGTGAGAAGCAGGGTAGGTGGAAATGATTATTGGACAGTCTGCAGGCAATCTGACTCACAGTAACCACTCAAAGCAATGTTTTCCAACTTTTTAGACCAATAACACAGGTAGAATATATTTTATATCATAAGTTAGCACATATACACATTTCTACAAAAAACTCTGATAATATCTATTCTCTTCTGTTTCATTTTTTAAAAGTTATCACAACCCACTAAGCTGGCTTGAAAACCCACTAATGGCTTGTGATACATAATGTGAAAAATACTGGTCTAAAACAGAGGAATGCAGCCTCTCAGTTCAGAGATACTTGCTTTGGTGTTGAGGGAAGATGGTGGTTATGTGGTCAAGTTTAAAATGAAGGCTGCAAAATTCAAAGGAGGTCTAAAGCAGGCAGGACTATTTTTAGACAGTTCAGGTCAAATTTTAGACAGCTAAAAGCATGGTGGAAAATCTGAGGCAAATGTATCATCAAATGAAGGGTGAGAGGAACGAAAAGTGAACGCGGCACAGAGGCATAAGTCTGTATTCTCCGGGGATAGGAAAATGGTACAAGTGGGAGGCAAGAGGCAAAGACAGTGAACTTGGGCAAAGGCACAGAAATCCACTGCATGATGAAAAGAAACTAGAGGAAGAAAACAGAAAGAGGTAACAGCATTCCAGCGCAGCATCAGATGAATCCGGCACCACATTGCTACACATTAGTATAGATCAAGGTATAGGCAACAAGAAATGGAATGTGACTTAAGTTAATTATAACTAATTCATTTTTATTGGAAATAGTTTTTGCTCCACTGATTATATATACACATCAAATGTAGCTGTACGGCTTCGCAGAAAAGAACTTTATTTTCTTCTGTTTTATCTTTATTATAATGACAAACATCTTTAATTTGGAGTTGTACTTTGCAATAATTAAAAGTCATCCACTGACCAAAGGAGACAATAGCAAAAAGAGAGACAGTCAAATAAACTGGGGGGTATGTCTCCCAAATTGTGGGTGATGTTTTTGTGTCGCTTCCTGTGTTAGAATATTTGGCTGTTAAGGAACAGATTGTCACAACAGAGAATTCTTGTATTAGAAGAAAAAAAATTGAGCAGATGGGCACTGCAAAAGCTGTTCTCCTTACATGTTTCCTAATAGTAAAAGCAAGAGAATCCTTAAATGTTGCATGTAAATAAAATGACTCAGCAAAGCAAATGTTTCTACAGTGACTTGCAGCATGAAACAGCTGTGCTGAAACATACAATTACACACATGGAAGTGTGGGGAAATTGACTTCCTCCTGATGTTTCCTGAAGAGTGTATATTCTGTGATCTATCAGCGTTTTTGCTGGGGCTTAGTGGAGAACAAGTTGAAGTCAGCCTTTCTGGCTAGAATTCAACGGCACGGTCAAGCTCCCCTTGGCTCCTGTTGCAACTTCTGCTAAAGTTTACCCTTACGAAGCCCTGCTAGTCAGTGGGAAGGCAGTACTTCTTTTAAAACAGGGAGCCGAAATCACAGCTGCCGCAGTCACGCAAGGCAGGCAAGATGCTGCCCTTTTAGGGGAAACAGAAGGAAAATGCAAAAAGCTAGGCTTCACCTTACCAGGGAGTGCAGTGCGTCGCACAACTCTCATGTATTTGTGAAAAGTCTGTGAGATGGTCATCATGTGCCACGGATGCAGAATTCATCGTCTGGATTCTTCAACTGCTCCACCAACGGCAAGTAATGAAAACATCTTTCTGAGATGCCAAGTAAAGAACTGGCCACATGGTTTCCTAGAAAATGGCTCTCAGCTTGTAACAGGGAAGAACAAATCTGACTCCATATTAGATCTGTTCCTTTAGCTCCTACCCTGGGCTCTGTTTCCTGTGCTTAGTCACGTGGGTTCTGCACCTTTTGTAAAAGAATCATCTTATAGCCTGAAATATACAGGATAGTTCATTCTCAACCTCTGACTTTCAGGGTACAACACTTTTCCATTCATGTAGAGATAAGAAGCTGCAGAGCAGAGAATAACATTTGTCTTGTTGGAGGTGTATAGGAACACTGTAACCTGATGTAGGTGGAGAGCTGCAAGAACAAACGATTTCAACATTGAGAAGTTTGCAACAACCAAACACAGCCCTTCCCCTCTTAATGTAAAAGGAGTCTGAATTCTGACTGGGGGAAGACGGTCTTCTAGGACAGTAGTCTGCCATCTTCTCAGCCTGCTGGCTTTCTGAATAAAGTCGTTATTCCTTACCCCAACACCTCATCTCCTGATTTACTGGCCTGCCAGGCAGCGAGCAGAACGAGTTAAGACTCTACAACAAACTTAGGGTGTATACTGTGCTGTAAAGGTGACTTCTGAAACTAGGGAGCAGGGATGCACTTCGGTTATCATGATCACTGGGGCTTGTGTTGCTGGAACTCAACACTCAGGGTTTAAGGATAAAGCTGGGAGTTCTTGGGGCAATGCCAGCTGTCTGTCCCCAACGTCTACAGTGCCCTATTGAGAAATACCACTTCAGACTATGCAAAGAATGATGCAAGCTAATGGATACATATAATAAAAGATACTATGTTCACGTGTTCTCCAGTGAGGAGTAAAAACACACCCAGATAGAAATTTCTTGGTCCACATTCCAAGTTCTCAGAAGCACAACTAGGTCACTGTGTCTGTCTCTTCCCAGAAGCACTTCCTTTCTGATTAGCAGGGTCAGAGGGGAGCAGAGCCATGCTCAGAAATGGTGTGGTGCACACTGAGTGGGAGAGGGCGTTCCCAGGAAAATGATGGTGGAGGGGAGGATGTGGAGCAGAATAGATAAACAGATAAAAAAAGAGGTAAAGGCTGGTTACTTTTTACTTATCATGAAATGATGAAAACTGCCGCAGAGAAAGCTAGTGAATAATACATTCGATTCTGGGAAAGTCATGAATGAAGACATAAGGAGGTTGTTATCCATGGGCCAAGGGAGAACACAGATGATACGAAGAAAGAAACAGACCTCTCAGTATCTAGTTAATAGAAAAAAAATGCTGTTTACAGTATCGGTCACCCCACAAACAACTCCATATTTTAAAAAAAAAAAAACCATGTCTCTGTCTCGCTATAATAATATCATATTTGAAGCAATTATGAGGTTAAAACCTTTACATATATTATTTCTGAGCCTCAAAACAAGCCTACAAATAATACATGCCCAAATCCCACATATGGAACTTCCCTAATCAGGCTTTGAACCCAAGTCTTCCGCTGACATCAGAGCTGATACCACCTCACACCAGCAGCCCATTTCCTATTTCACCTTCGTATTGTATTTCATCACAATTAGATACATCTATAGTTATTTATACAGGTGCACATGTGTATATGCTGTAAGAAATTCAGGAGATTTTACTTATTACATCATCACAGTACCGAGGAATACCTAAACCTCTGGGTCTAACAATGAATCATTAATCGTCCGGAGTACTTTTAAAAGCTGCATTGGCACATGTTCACCACAAGGGCGCACTGAAGTAGCGATTTATCAGGCTGGACCTAAAGAGTTAATATTTCTCCAAAAGGTTGATTCCCTTTCAAGGGATACAACCATTCACAATAATACAAAAATTATTAATGACAGGGTTTGTGACGGTAATCTGGTTTGGGTGAGTTCTGGTGTCTTTTGATGGCCTCTAAAACCAAAAAAGCCAGCTTCTGGGTATGAAGGGCTTACACAATTGCTCTGACCACTTGGGATAATTCCAACTACACCTGTATGAGAAATAAATCAAGTTTTACGAGTGGTAGTGCACTAGTCTTCTGTTTTAGGATCGCTATTTAATAACTCTAATTGTCACGCCACTGATTTTTTTTCTTTCTGAGACGGTTTTACACATTGGTTTTGAATATTGCTTTTAGCTATCAAAAACAATGAGGCTGTTCCTACATAAAAGTGGGTTTAATATTATGTGTCCCATGTTTAAATTTAACAGCTGTTTTCCATAGTTAGAAATCACCTTTGTAAACCCTATATATGTGGCGGGGAAGGTGGGGCAGGTATGTGGATGTGGGTGTGCATCTGATAAAATATAAACCGTGTGGAAATGTATGTGAAGTGTTTATATCCTGCCTCAAAGATGACAGCATTATTTAATGGAGTGTCAAAGTCTTCCCTGAAAAGCAAAAGGGAAGCACTCGTGTTAAATACTTTTTTGACCTTATTCAGAGCCTGCAAAATTGCAGAAATCCTGGGCGCTGGTCCAGGTAAACATGAGTTGTGTGGTGCAGGATCTTTCAGCCACGGGCTACAGCTCTGATCTTATTTCATTATTTCTATTTATAGGACCATCTTTATGCTACTCAGTTGGTATCAAAAAGGCAAGGACTTCGCAGAGACAAGGCGAATTTACTCCTTCAACAAGTACTTACGGAGGGTGCTCTGCTCTGAGACGGTCCTTTTACTAGCTGTGACTATACAGGGGTATAAGGAACAGACACAATTGTTTTAACATGTACTCTAGCCATGAAAAAAGAAAAACAAACAAAAGGAACCTCACAAAAGTACATTACAATATCCATAATGGAGTAACTGCTTGTGCTCATAAACTCTCCAAGACAAACTAGTTATTAATACACTTTTACATCACCGACTTTCTGTGTGACAGTATCACTGGCTTCTCTATTAAAGACTGTCTACAAAAAACCGTTTGAATCTGGAATAATTTTAAGGTTTATCTAGTTCTATGTGTTATCCAGAACAGCTGTTTGTTTAAGCCACTCTGTTCTATCCTCTGCATAAAAAGGACAAGGACCTCTTTTTATTTAACTGTTGTATTATTTTCCTTTTTGGGGGTTAACATCAGGTCAAAGAAGATGGTTTACAGGCATACAACTAATTCCAAGCCCCAGAGAATACTTGCTTCAACCCTTTGCTTCAGAAACACCCTATCCGTGCCCTTAGACCTGTGGCAGGAAAACGAACAATTCACAATTGTAAAAGGAAGTGAGCAAGGACACAAAAACAGAGTGGCTTACATTCTATCAGTGAATCATGACTACATGGTACACTTTTACCAAGAAATCTATTTAATGTTCATAGTTTTTAATCTAATATTTTATCTACTTCAAAACAATACTCTCTTTTTTTAGAAATATTTCACTAAAAGAAACAGTACCGTCTTCATTTGGAAGATATTTCTGAAAGGCTTGTGGGGGCCCTTCATCCTCGTCTTGATGCCATGAGTTCTCAGTCTCTATAAGGTATGCGCTGAAGGCTGTTATGCGTGACGCCCCACTAGGATTCGCACCCAAGTCAGGAAGCGCCTATGGATGCTGCTGGGGATACCAGTAGGTTTATCGATGACCTCCCTATTCTTGAGTTGAAACCAGCCAGATTTGAGAGACAAGCAAATTTACAAAATATCACACAAAATGTTGACTAAATGCTAGCAGCCTGATTTATTCTCTAGATTCCCCTGACCAAGGATATTTGAAGTCCATACAAAGATATGGAGGTCAATGATTTAATACAAATAAATTAAATGCTAATTGTAAAACTCAAGGCATCATGATAGGGAAGGGGAATATATTGGGAGAGCAAGGCCTTCCTGGTACTAATCACAGAACTAGAAGGATAACACCGCATTTCAACAGTGTCAGGACCAAGAAGTTCCATGATGACACTGATGTTCACGTGAGCATTTATGCTCAGAGCGAAACGGGAGGTGTGGTCACATCTACCGCACTGCAGCTTAAAATGACACTGCAAGTTAAGTAGCCAGCCTTGCATAACATGGTTCAGACTCCTGCAAAATTTTTAAACAAAAGTGGAGAGCAGTAACAATCTGCTGAGACTTGAGGGTCATTTTTATGGCCTTTCTTCTTTGATTGCCATTTTAAAATCCTGGAAATATGAAGTCTGATGACCACAGATCTTTTTCGTTACCATCATCATCATCATCATCATTTATAGAACAACTCTCTAGACAGTGATGAAGCCAAAACCTATTTCTGTACTATCTATGCTCATAAGCTGCCTTTTCAAGGGCAGGAGGCATGTCCCTACGCTTGAACTTTTCTCGTGCCAGCCAACTTGCTCACTTGGGTTACTATTTTCATTGTGCCCCCTTGCACAGAAAGGGCCCCATACACACCATTAAAATTGCTGTAATCCCTCCAGAGCTGGAAGAAAACAGAAACTTAGCCCCTTTATTTTATAAGTTAGAAAACCGTGGCCGAAGCCAAAAAGAGGGTAAATGAATTGTTCGGAACTCTTGAACTTTAATTTAGCGTTGTTTTTTCACACCACAGTGGTTGCAAATTTTGCTCATTAGCCTCATTATAAATTGACAAGAATTCTGGGAATTTTTACATAACAAAAGAGCTGAAATACTGCGAGTTAAAATATCTCATTTAGCAGGAGAGACACTGAACTAAGAGATATTGATAAGAAGAACACGATAAAAATGAGGGCTAACTAAAGTATTAAGGTTAAGTGTCGTAGACCTGATAGAAAAGACTTTTCCTTTTTAATATTCAAAATCGGGATGTAGAAATTCTACCTGATATGTTATTTTTCTACAGTGTGTCCCTGGCAAGGAATATTCTATTCATAGTGAAAGCAAATCCTTTAAAGAGTGCAGTTTTAAAATTTTTCAGAAAATTAACTTAAAAGTAATAGATGACTTCGGAAGAAAGCAAATGAAATAACTGAAATTTTCATAAATTTCACTGAGCAGAAGACCTTCTATATATACGTACTGTGTCTTCTCTCTCCTTCAGCCCAGTCAAACCTTGGATAACAGTTACACCGTGGACTTCCAGAGACAGTGACATTTACAGGATGCACATGAAAGGATGCCTAAGTGACCACCGTTCCTCCCTCTCAACACAGAGGCACTGGGGCAGGTAGAGGAAATTACATCCGTAATTATAGTTAGGGCAGCGATAGAGCTGTGTTGATTGTCTTGCTTGTCCTTCTACGTGGAACATAAGCAGTGATTGGATAAGGGAGAAAGAACATTATCCAAAAGTTTACCACACGGCAAGCCCTTTACGCCTATCAGCTCACTCATTTTACTGCACCATGTATATCATTATCTCCTTCTAAACAGGAGGGGGAAAAAGTAAATAATTTGCCCAAAGCGACACAGATAGGAAGCACTAGCTTCGAAATTTGAAACTGAGTTTGTCTGGCCTCTAGCCTGTTTTCTTTTTGCTTATAGCACATGCTCTCCACTTGGAATTAAATGAGTGTAACTGTTGACAGCTATGTATGTGAGTCATACATGTAAACTTAGTGTATCAGGCTACGAGTTGTGCACATGTGTGCATGCGTGTGTGCATGTACACATATAGATAGACTGTTCTCTCCACTGAAAACACTGACTTTCCCTCTTGGTTCCCGCATTTCCACTGGTTACTTTTATTTTACATGTAGCAAGAAAGAGCATTGAAACTTCATCCTTTAATCGGACCCTAACTGAAGCAACCTTCCTGGAAAGGAAGCTATGCTTAGCCTGTGACAAAATACAAGAGATATAAGACAATTAGAGAAGAGCTGTATGTTCCCTGAAGGTGAAGTTCAGGCAATAGCTGAGAAGAGTTAAGGACTGGAAGACAACTTCTCGCATTAGTTTTTTTTCTTTTTACAGTGTTACAATATCAATTTTGAAGTAACTTTCCAAATTGCTAAGCACACTAGCATTCAATTTTCACTAGAAAGATATATTTAAGACCAAACATAAGTGATTTTGAATGATCCACACTTCTCCACTGTTAATGTAGATAATTAAGAGTTGACTACAGTCAAAAATATTGAAGGAAACACATTCAGTGCAACAGTAAAGGTTACAGATACATAGGGACAAGTGAAGAAAAAAAGAAAAGACCTAAACGACACTAGAATTCAACCATGACTAAAAAAATTAATCATGCCTTCATTCCTAAAATGTGTCATTTTATGTGGATTTTTAAAAAGAGTTCATGAGTAATAGAATACACACCCTCCAATTTTATCTCTAGTCAGATCAGAGTGCAACAAAATTTAACTTGTATAATGACTAGATATTTCAAGGAATGATATACTGCAGATAGGTAAAAACAAATAGCATTCAAAAGTTAATCCAGTATTAAAGGACCACCATTTCCTGCAGAGTGAAAACATAGAAAGATTGGCAAAAAAAAGGCAAAAGTAAATAAAATGACCACTAAATCTATTGATAATATTATTAAGACAATATGACACGTTTTAATGATTAGTTGATAAGTATGGTTTCTTGGCCATGTAGGATAAGGGAGAAAAAGAAAGTCAATAAACATAATCATGCATGCTCTATGAGCTAATGTGTTAGAGGTAGAAAAAAGCTTAATCTCAATGGGAACCGTTATAATTGCAATAGGCATCTAGCTAATTCTCCAGTTCCAGCCAGTTCCAGCATTAGTATTAGAACTGAATTCTGACCCAAAAGTCTAGGGCCCTGATAGCACTAAACCGTTTCATTTCAAACTGCATTTAGTTTTATGCCCCATTACTTGAACATTTATATTAATTTTTAACATTAGACTTAAATTCCTTGTAATGTGCACAGTTTTGCTGATAATGCAGTTCTTTTTTTTTTTCTTTTTCTATGATGTATTATTACTCAAGAAAATGGAAAATGTTTTCTAATTAGGATTCAATGGAGAGATACCAGAAGGCAAACGGTGAGGCCAGGAGAAACCTTCATGATATTAGGGAAAGGTAAGAATACTTTAGATGCGAAACAAAAACTAAACTTGGGAACGAGACGGATCTTCAAATAGGACATTGTCAAGAGGGAAGGATGATGTTTCAGACACTGCTTGTACGTTCAAAGTGGGTGTCTCCTACTCCAAAATGCAGAAAATGTCTTCAAAATGTTAATGCAAAAATGATGTATGTTGGAAATGTGTTTAACCAATTTATTCAAAGTGTTCAGCGTGCATTGTGGCAATGGGTCAGATTCTCTGCATTTCATTTAGGAACACAGGGTGAGAGATTTGGGTCTATGTCATACCCCCGTTTCAATTAAAGGTCTCTAATAAGCGCATTTCAAAGATTACATCACTTTAAATTGCTTTTGGCACCTAAAGAGATTTGGCTGCCACCCCACTCCTGACAATGAAGCCACTTGGTTTTTGTTGGTTTGTTTGCATTTAACACAACTGAACTTATATATTCCTACCTTACAAAGCCCTACCAAGTTCAGTAGCTGTTTCATGAAAATGAATTCTCATAAGAGTACACAGTTAGTGATATTAGTAAATCAATATACAATTTTTTTTCCTATTAGTATCCAGAGATACAGCCCTGGCTTAGGAGACAGGCAAGATGACTACGTTCAGTAATATTAGTCTACATTAAAAATATCGCAAGAAGCTAGGTCATTGTCATTAGTCATGATAAGAATGTCTCCTGGGATATGTAAGTCAAAGGAAAGTTTATGTGGCAGAATTATGTAAGGAAACTTACAATAGTGCCTGCCCACAAACCATGCAATTTGGAAACAGCCAAGAAACAAAACCATAGAGAAGGAGAGATAAATACAACATGTATTAGGGGTTATTATGCGACTACAAAGATTCAATATGACCCTGGAAATATAGCAAAAAATAGTTATGGAAAAGAAGCTATTTCTTATGCTCAGTAGCTAATTTTCAAACATATGTACCTGTATTTGAAACTTTGAGCATTTCACACATTTTTCTGTATCTGAAAAAAAAATGGATCCAGACTGATATTGTGTATAAATATAGCTGAAAACAGTTAATAAAAGGTAGCCAAAAGCAAAGTTCAATAAGAATTCTAAAAAAAGGATATTATTCTGATTGCTGATAAAGTATTTCTGATGTACACTTTGCTCATACTGGAAAAGAATAATTTACTGTTCAATTTTCCTAGAAAGGATGAATTATCTACAGTAAGATGATTTCATAAAACGTTTAAATAAAAAACTAGATTAAGGTGTCTAGATCAAACAATAAGTATAATTAGAAACTTTAGAAGTAATATATAACTCCATTTTGACAATATATATTTCAATATCTAACAGTTAATGAAATCTTTTTCTTCATAATTTATAATAAAAACATAATATATTTTCCTTTTAAATGTTCAAGGGCATTAGGCCTATAAAAAATAACACATATTTTAAAATACTCTATACTGGAAAATTAAGAAATGGATACATTTCAGGACTAATGTATTTCATATAAGGTGATATAAGAAAAGTATATGAAATTTTCTTATCCATGTGACTATAAGTATTAAATAGAAATTTTTAATATGACTTGAGGGGGAAGGACTGTTAAAATAGTGGTAGTACAAAGTTTATATGTTCCAGTATATAATTCATAGATGATGATTTGAATATAGATTATGTATTGAATATATAACAAACAATCTTCCCATCTGTGGGCATTTGACTGGGACTACCACATTTTATGCATATTTAAAGAAAAGAAAATGATAAAGCTAGAAAGAGATTTAAACTATATGCAATAAACTCAGTGATATAACCAAAACAGAATCAGTAATAATAGTAAAATGCTGGGTGTGACCATGATATGGTCTAATTTATGTTGAAGATAGAATATTCATAATTATTTAACCCATTTTTAAACAAGCATATAATATCAAAATTCAAAATGCATGCCTTTTCTTTCCTTTTTTCTTTTTTGAACTTACCGCTTTGTAAGTTCTCTTTTGTCCGGCGTGTTTCCGAATCTGTTCTCCATTCGGCCCTGTTTCCACATGCATTGAATAGATAATGTCAAAGAAATCTTCAACCACAGCTACCCGCCGCAAAGACAGCTTCTCGTCAACCCCTATGCCATCCTGGAAACAAAACAGTTCAGAAAGGTACAAGATAAATACACAAGTAAGTATTTAATATATAAAGTTACCACATCAAGTTCATCAGACAATATTCTGATAAACTGAACCAAACCAACTAGATAGGAAACGCCAAAGATTCCTGATGGATCGCATTATTTTATACATTGTTTACATATAAAATGTTAAGAAACATGAGAAACAGTATTTGGCATAATCATGCTTACCCACTAATTTCATCTTTTACATTTTATAATGACTTTCTTGTAGCCATAAGTATAACTTTCTTAAGTTATTCTAAAATATACTTGTAATTTTTTATTGCAATAATTTCTTCTACATAGTGATTCATTTATCCAATAAACATCAATTGTGTCGCTGGGGCACTGGACTCTTTTATTAGAGAAATGAAAGAAATAATATGAAATCTCTACCTTTGATATCATACAATCTAGGAAATAAAATTCAACTACTGTGCTATCAGTATAAGACTAAGGGACAGGATGGGGTAAAGGTCAAAAATGTGACCTGAAGATTATCTAGGTGTGATCTTTGGGCCATCCACTCAGAAGTTCTGCGTTTTGGGCAATCACTTAAACCTCTCTAAATTTGTTTTTTCAACTATAAAATAGGGGTAATAGACCCTACTTCACAGAACTGTAATAGTGGAACGAAATAATGTATGTAAGTGATATATATATATAACCCAATGTTTGGCATAGAGTGAACAGTCAATAAATAGTGACTTTTGCCATGTTGATGATCATGATAAAAATGGAAGTCAAGTACTATGGGAGTCAGAGATCAAAGATATCACTTCCTGCTGAAGTAGCTTCATGGCAGAAATGGAATTTGACATGGGTGAGATTTGAAGCAGAGGATGTCATGAGCCAAGAGCTGAAAGTTCCCACACATGATTGAGAAGAATAAGTAACACATTTGGAACGAGATAAGAAAGAAATTCAATCTTAGATGGCTGCAACATGAGTGAACACACTACTGCTGAGTGGAGGATCCAAAGTTCACACCCAGATAATCTCTAGAGTTCAGATTTTTAACCTTTAACACATGGATCCCTTAGTCCAATACTGACAACATGGTAGATGCATTTTCCTTTTTGAAATGAAAGCTTTTCCTACTTGCCAGCGCGCACATACATACACACTCACACAGTGTCCTTATTCAGAACTGGGGGCATAACTTAGAGCAACGTGCCACAGCCTTCAATGCTGGCATTCAACACAAGAAGGTGATTAATCTGAGCAAAATCATTATGTAGTCAGTGAGTCAAATGGCAAAAGCTTTTCTGAACAGTAGCCCCAGCAGACTGAGCTCACTGCAAAAATGAAAGCAAATTACATGATTTTTGTTAGTTTGATTTTTATTTTACTTTTCTGATTTACAACAGGCCTCAGAAGTAGCAGTGTTTAAAGCAGCATATTCAAATAACTGTATGTGTGTGTGTGAATTTTTATGTGAGGTCAAACAGCCAGGCGTTCCACCTTGGTTAAATCTGAAGGGCTCCCTCACACATTATCTGTGATGCATGTGGTTCCTCAGTAGGTTTCAGATCTTTTTGACCTCTCCTTTAATATCTTGAGGCATCTCTTCTTCTCTACCGGGCCCGATGAATAATCCTTCATTGACTGTGATGCAAGACCGATCTGCAGTGACAGTTCAGGGAAGCTGCAAAAAACACAGCAGCCTGCAGCCTGGAAATGTCCTGCCCCTTAAAGGATAGTGCCAGGTTAGCACCATTTCAGATGTCCACCCACCAGCTCTGGAAAGGATTACCCTTATAGCAAAACCAAATACATCACAAGGGGAAAAAAAAAAGAACTACAGACCAATGTGTTTTATGAATATAAATGTAAAAATCTTCAACAAAATACTAACAAATAAAATCCAATAATATATATATAAGTTATTGTGCACTACAACCAAGTAGGGTAATCCCAGGTTGGTTTAACATAAGGAAATAAATTAATGTGCTAGATCATATTAATAGAATAGAAGGCAGAAAGCATGTGATAACCTCCACAGATGCAGAAAAATGTTTGACTAAAGTAACATACTTTTCTGACCAAAACTTAGAAAATGGGGTAGAAAGGAATCCTCAATCTGATAAAGGACTTCTATAAAAACCCCACAACTAATGTCTTATTTAATGGAGAACGACCAAATGCTTTCCCTCTAAAACAGGGGCAAGACAAGAATTTCTGCTCTCGCCATTTCTATTTAACACTGTATTGGAGGTCCTAGTGACAGCAATCAAGCAAGAAAAAGGAAGAAACAGCATGTAGATTGGAAAAACAGAAGTAAAGCTATCTCTATTTGCAGAGGACAAAATCCTGTATGTAAAAAACCCTAAGGAAGCCACCAAAAAAAACCCTGTTAGAACTAATAACTGAATTTTGCAAAGTTAAGATTCAAAATCAATATACAAAAATCAATTGTATTTCTGTTCATTAGCAATGAACAACCCAAAAGCAAACGAGGAAAAATAATTTTATTTATAATGGCATCCAAAAGACTAGAATATTAGGTATAAATTTAATTTTAACAAAGTTATAGTTAACAAAGGACGTGCAAAACTTGTACGTTGATAGGTACAAATTATTGCTGTAAGAAATTTGAAAGGATCTAAATAAATGCAAAGACATCCTATGTTCATGGATCAGAAGGTTTAATATTTTTAAGATGGCAATACTCCAAAAAATTATTTGCAGCTTCAATGCAACTCTATTAAAAAGCTACCTAGTTTTTTTTTCGCAGAAGTTGACAAGTTAAAATTTATACGTAAATGCAAAGTACTGTGAATAACCAAAATAAAATTTTAAAAGAAGAAATTCAGAGGTCTCACATTTCTTGATTTCAAAATTTATTATAAATCTAAAGTAATAAACATAGCATGGCACTGGCATGAGAACAGATCAATGGGATAGCATTGAGATTCCAGAGATAAATCCTTTTACTTATTTTCAATTCATTTCCAACAGGAGTGTCAAGATAATGCTATGAGTGAAAAATAGTCTTTTCAACAAGTGATGCTGAGACAATTGGACACTCAATGCACAAGAATGAGGTAGAATGCCTGTATCACACCATGAAAATTAAATCAAAAAGGATCATAGATTTAAACCTAAGAGCTAAAACTTTAAATTCTTACAAGAAAATGGGAGGAAATGCTTTTAACCTTTGGTAAGGCAAGGTCTTTTTAGTTATGATACCAAAAGCAAAAGCTATGAGAAAAACTGATACACTGAGCCCCATTAAAATTTAAAAATCCATGCTGCAAATGACATAATCAAAAAAGGAAAATGACAACCCACAAAAATGGGAGAAAATAGTTGAAAATCATACATCTAATAAGAGAATTTCATCTGCAATACATGAAAACACAACCCAATAACAGAAAGACAAATAACCCAGTTAAGAAATTAGTAAAAAATCTGGACAAACATTTCTTAGAGAAGATTTTGAAATGGCATAAAAGCACAAGAAAGGATGCTTAATATCATTAGGAATCAGGGAAATGTAAATCGAAACTTCAGTAAGACACTACCTCACATCCCCTAGGATGGTTATAATCAAAAACAGTTAAGTATCAGCTGATGATATGGGGAAATTAGAACTGTCATGCGTTGCTAATGCGAATGCAAAATGATGCCATTGCTTTGGAAAGCTTGACAGTAACTTGGAAAGTTAAACACAGACCTACCAGATGACTCAGCAAGCCCACAACTAAGTATATAGTCAAGAGAAATGAAAACATACATTCACATAAAATACGCAATACAGCAGCATGTTCGTAATAGCCCAAAAAGTGGAAACAATTCCGATGTTCCTGAACTGATGAATACTTATATATATAAGCAAAGTGTGCTTATACAAAAAATAACCATATGAAGAAATAACAAGAGATGAAATACTGATTTATGCCATGCCATGGATGAACCTGGAAGACACCAAGCTAAGTAAAAGAAGCCAGACACAAAAGCACACACGCTATATGATTCCTTTCATACGAAATACACCGAAGAGGCGAATTTACATAGACATAAATTACTGGCTGCTTAGGACTTGGCAGGAGGCGAGAATGAGGACGGACTGCTAATGGGTACAAGTGTCTTTTTTTTAGAAGGGACAAAAATGTTCTAAAATTAGGTGATGGTGAAGTTTTTATATCCTATGAATATGCTAAAAACACCTCCCCAAAGATAACCACTACCTCAACTTCTCAACATAGATTAACGTTGCCTATCTTGTTACAACATTACGTTTGTGGGATTCATACACGTTGTAGTGTGTAGCAGTACTTTTTAGGTATTACTGCCACATAGTATCCCACTACAGAATATGCCGTAATTTATTTAATCATGGTCCCCAAGCATTTGTGTTTTTTCCAGTTTTCAGCTATTAAAAACAATACTGCTGTAACAGTTCCCTTCATGGTTTTGTATTGTTTTGGGTGCATCCATCACTCATCTCTTCTTGTCTAAACCCAAGGAGTAGAATTTCTCCATAGGGTATTCGTATGTTCAACTTCTGGAGATTATGCCAGGCAGCTGTATTAATTTCCTGTCACTTGGAAATGTCATTCTTTTTCACTGGAGCCATTCTGGTAGGTATGATTTTCGTTTCTCTGATGACTTCCTAGTGGTTTTAATTTTCATTTCTCCCATGACGAATGGAACTGAGGATCCTTTCTTTCATTTATTAGTCAATTGGAGAGCACTTTTGTTGAGTATCTCTCCTAGTCACTTGCTCAGTTTTTTTTATTGGGTGGTCTGTCTCTTTAATTTATAGTTCTACCTACAGTCTGAATATGAACCCTTTGCCAATTTGTAACTTTCTTCTCAGTGAACCACCTTTGAATTTTTTTACTGAAAGAGTGAAATGAGTAACTGCATACTTTGAGAAAAATTATCTGCCATGAATTTTAAAAGTCGAGAGGAGATATTTTGAAAAGATAATATATACATTCCTGCAGAAAGGTAATAGGGGCCTAGTTTAGACAGAGGGCTGTAATAATAGAAAAGAAAGGAAAATGATGAAAATGATACTTTATAAAGGATTAATCCATCCATTTATTTATTCAATACTGAGAAGCCTTGATAGCTGATGTGGAAAATTAGGGAATGTAGGCAATTCATGAAGAACAGTGATTACTTGAAAAAACAAAGGCGATCAATACTGGCAGATGAGAACTTAGGAAAATTAAAGTTTGGAATTACTGAGGAGCCTTTATTATGGAATCAGCAAGACCAAAAAAAAAAAAAAAATCAAGTAGCAGCAAGATCCAATTTTTCCAACTTAAAGACACTCTATCATCCTTGCCATGATTTGAACTCCATATTCATTTTTCTTGCAGTTCTCTCAAACAAGAAAAAAAAAGGCAAAACATAGGCTTAAAAATGAGAATGAAGAAGAAAACTCATTTCTCATAGATAATTTTCCTAAGAAGGGGTATCTGAGGGGCAGCCCCAGGGTGCCTGTCTGTCAAAACATCTCCCACTTCCTCCCACCTTCAAGATTAGCCATAACGCCCTGCCACTTCAGATTATTACTTACTAATAGGTTAAAAATAAAGGCTGCAGAACTTTCCCCAATGGGCACGTTAAAATGCTTATCAGAGTGAGATCTCAGGTCACCAACACCAACATCTAACATTTACTGAGCATGTATTTTCCACTGTAGCCGTTCTGCTCAGTGCAGAAATACCACTGAAAATAGCTACTATTTGTTCCCTTTTCTCCCTCTCTGCTTCCACACCCCTGCTGTCACTAATCTGGAACACTTCTCCAGTCTTTAATTTCCTCTCCACCTCCAAACTGTCACCCCCTCCAATTCATTCTCCACCCGATGGCCAGAATGACCTTTGAAAATCATAAAACAGTTCATGTCACTCTTCTTGAAAACATTCAGCGGCTGCACCCTGCACTTGAGATAAAATGCACACTCTACATCAGGACCCATAAAGTCCTATAAAATCTGTCCCCTGCCTCCCTGTCCACTCTCACTGCACCCCACTTCTCCCTTCCCACCAGGCACATTGGCTTTCACGCCAATTCCTTGAATACAACAAGAGCTTCTCCACTTCCAGACCATTGCGAGGCTCTGCTCTCTGCCTGGCCTTTTCTTTCTCCAGCAACTTGAATGTTTGGCTTCTTTTCCTCCCTCATCTCAGCTTAATACACAGAACTTTGCTTTGATCATCCCATCTAAAGTGCTCCTCCCAATGTATTCTTTGTCATATAGCACCCCCACCTCCCTCTGTAGTAGATTTTCTCAAAAGCTGTAATTTGATCACTCAGCTGTAAGTGTAGCCACCTGTCTCTCCCGCTAGAATTAAGCTTCATGACAGTGTTTGCCTGGCACACGCTAGGTACCAATAAGAAATCTGACTAGATGAATGTAAGAATCAGTCAATGGCTCTCCTGGTTCTTATCCTGGGTAAGCAGGGAGATAGTAAGGTCACCATCGGAGATACAAAATACAGTAGGAAAAGCAAGTTTTGGAGAAGAACATACTTCAGTAAGATATAGGTTGAATTTGAGATGCCTACAGGTGAGACACGTAGAAATGTCCATGAAGTAGCTAGAAACAGGGCCCCAGCATGCAGAGAAAAGCCTGCACAGACTTAGAAGACAAGACAATAATAGGACAGGTGAAGCCATGGATGTAAACATGAAGGCCCAGGAAGATACGCAGGATGGATAAAGCACAAGACCAACAAGTAATAGAAGAAAAAAGAAAAGGAAAAAGTTAAAGACTGAGAAAGAGCCTTCAAGGACGTCAGAGACAGATCAGGAGAAGATGGGGAGAGAGTTTCGAGGAAAATGAGAGGTTAGATCAGGCGGGTCCAATTCTTAGGAGAACGTAAGTACGATGACAAATGAAAAGGGGGAACCAGATATACGGTTTAGGAAACCCTGGTGACCTTTGGGAGAGGTTGCAACCAAGCAGACTTGGACACCAAAGACAAAAGTGTTTCAAATCCGTAGCTTCGGCTAGGGCTTGGAATATATAAAAATCTTTTAGTGGCTTTGAAAACCCTGTGACACAGGAAGTGTGATAAAACAAAATCATTAAGTATCTCACCTATCAGCTTTAGGAAAGAAACAGTTACCCTGCCTTATGGGGATTTTCTAAAGAGGTACCATTAAAGTCCATTGAAAAGGCTGGTCTATTCAAAACTGCAGAACTATGTAAGGAAACTCATGATTATCAGTAGCAAAAGCCACCAGGGTGCTTTCAGAGAATGAAAGCTGTACCATATACACATTAAACAGGAGAGAAATTTGAGAGGCAAGAGGTTGTGGCCAACAGCAGTTCACAGAGCCTGCCAGGCTGTGTGTGTGGCTGGCAATTCAAGATCACAGATGCCTCAGTGTGCTCTAATCAGGGAGAGTCCTTATTGCTAAGTGCATTCATGCTGGTAGCCAGTAGAGATGCATCCATGCACTAAAATTTGAACCTGAGCAGAGTTTAAGTCTTCTAGAGTATTTAATTTACCACCCATTCGCTAGTTCAAAGGCAGACCCATGCTAAAATAACCTCCTTTGCAAAGCCAAAAATTGAGCTCAAACATGGATGGACTAGAGCCCAGAAAAGAAAGATTTTAGCACTGGAATGGCATAAAGAACCGGAAAAAAAGAAAAAAAGAAAGAAGGGCAAGGGGCTTCTAAACAGCCCATTCTTTCTCTAGTATGTCCCCAGATATTCTGGAACTTAATTATTCCTTCATTTGTCCAAAAGTAGTTAATTTCAGTAAGAGGACATCCCTATAAATATTATCCATACCCTATAAACGGAAACTAAATTTCATGTAGCTAGTGCAATTAAAAAAACAAAAACAGAAACAAAAAACAGCTTAAAATCCCTGTTGATAATTAGGTTTGGCCCAGGACAGTGAACTGCGGAACTAAATAAGCCGTTAAGAAGAGGTGCGTGGCAGACACAGCATAAAGAGAGCCGATTTTTCATCCTCCAGATCAGTCACTGTGAAAGACGCTGAGGTATAAAATTCTGGGTGGCAAGTTGAATAAAGAAAGGCGTGGTGGAGGAACCCGGGGCAAATTGCGGATGTCTGCCCTCGTTTCCTGTTTGCGGGAGGCAAGCAGTGGCAGCTGCTGGGTTAGAGTTCCCGGTAGAGACCGCTGGGGCAAAAGAGGGCTCTGGTTTCTGTTTCTTTTGCTCAGGCAGCAACAGCTGCAGCAGCCGGTACAGGTGATGGTGCCCTGGCGGTCTCCGCGGCAACGCCGGAGGGGGTGGAGGTGAGACAGGCGCCCTCCGTCCAGCAAACCTCCGCCGCGCCTCGCCCGACCTCGTACTCACTCCCTCTGGGCTGGTCCTCCAGCCACGCACGCTCCTCGAGGGGGAGCCGCGCTCCAGCCGCCCCCTGGCGTCCATCTCCAACTGCACGGTTGCCTTGGCAACGGCCGGGCCGGGGGGTGGGGGAGGAAGACCAAGGTCCTTTTCCCTCTGGCGTTCGTCGCCCCGTGCCCCGAATGTGAGGGCTTGGAGGAGCAGGACTAGACCACGCTGGGGCGCTCGCAGGACCAGGCCACCCTGCTTGGAGACCGGAGCACCGACCTAGCAGCCGCCAGGGTAGCGGCTCAACCGCCCAGCCCTGGAAAGGCATCTCTCTCTCCTGGCCCGCCCCTCGGGGACAGAGGCGCTGTTATGCTGGGGTTGTGCACGTCCCCTTCAAAGATCCGAAGACCTGAAAGAAGCTTGCCCCACCCTAATCCATCCTCGCATGGAAGCAGGGAGGATGCCGCCTTCCCCGAGGAGTTGGAGGAGTCCCAGAGCCACGGGCTCTCTTCCAGGGATTCCCGCCGGTCTGCACACAAACTCAGCGACACCCTCCGCCAGCCCCTTCCATCCACTTGAGGTTATCTCCAAGGACCAGGACACCGAGTCCTCTCTCTTTTCTCTGCTCTTCCTTGGCATTTGGGGAGCTAAGGGTAGGGCTTCAGAGCCATGCAGAAGGCGGTCAGTGCAAGGGGCCCTACAGGACTCCGGGCTTCCCGCAGGGTCAGCAGCTCGGCTTGGCCAGGCGTCTCATGGAAGGGGGACGACGTGGGAGGGGGGTTGCCAGCAGTAAGTGCCCTACTGCTCCCAGCCTTGTAAATCGCATCCAAGAGAGGCACCCCTGACGGATGATTCAATACTGCATCTAGAAACTGATTCTACTCAGAGCCTAAAAGAACTGAATCATGGGTTTATTTACTGGAGCAAAATAAGAATAGGTGGAGGTTAGCTGGCTTGGCTGCCAAGTGGACGTTGCTGCCTGGCTTTCAAAACCATCAGAAAGCACCACAGATTCTGAAAAATCACTGTTTAGGTGTAGACAAAGAAAAAGCCAAAGAAACTACTTTTCATTCTCTAGTTGAAATTTTGAGGACAGTTTTTCTATAGTTTACAATATGGATCCGTCCTCTTCTTGAGCAATGATTAATATTTTATTGCTATAACCAGGAGTTTTCATAAAGCTTGTATTATGATCTTTTTAATAAGATGCACAAAATTTGAAAATTAATAAATTCAGAAGCAACATGTGTGTCGAATACATATTGCATCATTGATTTTTCTGAATATTTATGGAGATTCCTAATGAATCAGCTTATTGTTAAGTAATTGTTACCTAGCACTTACAGCGAAGATAATCTTTAACTGGAGAAGATATGTGGGAAAATGAAGAGCATTCATCAAAATAGAATTAATAGTTTGCTTAAGACATTTTGAAGTGATTCGTTTTTTATATATATATATTTATTTATATATATACATCCCATATGTATATATGGGATACTAAATAAATTTCACTACCAAAACATAAAGGATTTTGAGTTAAAGTTTGGAGATTAGATATATGCCTTAAAATGCAAATTGAAGTGTTATCTGATTGTTAACTTATATCCTCTTGTCCTTGCACAGAAATAATCAAAAGTATAAGGCAGTTATTTTGAAAGGTGATTTTTCTAAAGAATTTCACTTTAAGAATTAATTAATTAAGACAATGTACCATTATTTAATCACCTTCCAAACTGCCAAGCTATTTCAAACATTACTGGAAGAAATATTTCTACTCTGTCCCTAAGATATTATCCATGCCCTTTATGCCAAATTTGTTCCTTTAAAAAAATTTTTTTTTGCCTACATTGCTTAAAGGCAAATGTATATTTCAATTGGGAGACAGATCTGTCTATAAGTCATAGAATTTATTTAACACCTCAGTTTATGTTATCAGGATCCCACAGAAGGAGGCTCACGATCAGAGCGCCCCACACTCCAATGGGAAGTTTAAGTGAATGGGAAGTAAGTAGAAAAGCTTTTAGCTTTCTGGACTGCTGCTTTTGCCATTTGGAAAGGTTAGCCTAGCTTCTCACCCTTATTATTTCATGCAGTATGAGAAGCTCTCGGCAGGCCTGGTACATTTTCACCTAGGTCTCAATGTTTGCATAATCGAGTACTGTTCCATTTCCTCAAGGTGCAATAGATGCCAGGGCATTAAAATATAAAATTTAACACAGAGCTGCTAGCTGATGCTTTCAAAATGAATAATTATCTGATCATTTAATATTAGTGTGCACCAGAGGTGAGGAAGCTGGGAAAAGAAAAGTACATTAAGAAATGATTTTAAAGAAACATACCATATACTCAATATGCAATTTTTATTCATAGATGTCTCTCGATAGAAGAGCCAGAGATGATTTTTTTTCTTCTGGTTTTCTTTTTTAAGAAATTTATAATAAGTGGATATTAATTTATAGTAAGCACTAATATACATTTAAGATTGATAAATGTCTATACTTTTAAAAGCATATTATGTTTATTTTAGTTTATTGGTTATGACAAGCAATGTTATACTTTTTCAATGTTTAAAATCTTTAGGTAGTCCTATGTGGTAGATAAAAGGCCAACTGAATGAAAATCTACAATATACGTCTTTCCAAGAGTTGGGAGCATTTCACAGGTTCTTAAAATCGAACACAGAGCCAGAGAAACTTGTATGTAAATCTCCAGCTTACTCACTAAACAATTTTGTATTATAAGAAATTGTTACATTTACCTTATTACAAGGCTGTCAATCCCCTGCGCCAATGCATCATATGATGGAAAATGGACAGTTTTAATCCACCACTCTATCAGAATAAAATCACATGCTAGCTTATCCGAGCCAGTAGCTACCAAGTAATTTATAAGTTGGAGTTAAAGTGTTTGCTAGAAAAGCATTAATGAAACAACAAAAGGACACAACATAAAAGTAGCCACTCTGTAATAGGGTATGCCACCTGGATCTGAAGTGAATAAACAGATTCTATCGTAGGTGAGCAGGGGGGAACAGAAAGATGGTTGTCTTTTGCAGGAAATAGGACACAAAAATCTGTCCAAATCCATTTCCCCAGAGTCCCATCATCAGAGGTACCTCGTTTGAACTTGTGCTGATAATAAATATCTATCGATAGAACAATATGAACTAAAGCTTATAAATTTATAACAATCAAGCTGTTACTCCAACAGATGTGTAATAATTGATGTAAAAGTTCTGTGAAGCTTTAAAATAGTCGTCTTTGACTTCTTACACTTCTGACATATCCATATTAAGTGGCTCTCGAATCTGCTGATGCTTGTCTGTATCTCTTGTTTGGATTACATACTGAATTTACTACTTGTTCTACTTGTTTCATTTCTAACTGCTACAATTCATCCTTCTCAGAGTAATCTAAAGTATCTTTCTAAAACGAAAATCTAAGTGATATTCTGAGTGTGTGTGTGTCTGTGTGTGTGTGTGCGCCACACATACATACATACCACATCTTCTTTATCTAGTCATCTGTCAATGTACATTTAGGTTGTTTCCTTGTCTTGGCTATTGTAAATAGTGCTGCTGTGAACATTGGGTAGGTAAACAATAAGGACCTACTGTATAGCACAGGGAACTATATTCAATTTCTTATAATGAGCCGTAGTGGAAAATAAACTGAAAACATATATGTATGTATTTGTATAACTGAATCACTTTGCTGTACACCTGAAACTAACATGGTAAATCGACTACACATCAATAAAAAATAAGAATTAAAAAAAAGATGAGATCATCAAAATAGCTGAGACTACTTATTCAAGTACCACATACAGATAAACGAGGAGAGAGAGAGCGAACACAAGCATTTAAAATGTATTACTGAGCTCACATAAAAGCACAGAAAATCCTCAAGGACCCAAATATTAAAATTTAAAAGAAATGGTAAAAATGAAACCAGAGGAGTAAGCTATAATAGAAAACTAAAGTTTAGGCTTATCTGGGCGCAACTGCCTATACCAGGAACCTACAGCTTCTGGGGACTGGAGGGAGTGGGAAGAAAAAGAGACTAAACCTTGGATGCTGGCAAAGTAAGGAAAATGAAGCTGATCTGTAAGTGCGAGGAATCAGAGGGAAAGGAATGAATGAAAAGTGACTGCACGCGGGGCAATGCCTGCACATCCAGATTTCGCTTCACCAGTTCTCACTTCAATGTGATCTAAGTTTCCATTGAAACCACTGAGTTCCTCCTTTCTAAATTTGTTTTTCTTTCTCTTTTTTATTTTCTAAATCTTCCTAGTCACTTTTACATAATTTCCTTCCCTCTAATTTAAGAAGATAACAGAATTTTCCACAACTGATTAAAAAGTCATTAATTCAGAAACTCAATAAATACACATCGAAAAGGCTGATTATTTTAAAATCTCTACCTAGACACACTGCAGTGAATCTGAAGAACACCATAGAAAAATAAAGAAAAGTAATGTAAAGACCTTCGAGAAAAAGAAACAGATCATCTACAGGGAAAGGACGTCAGGACTGAGTGCACATTTCTCAACCTGAAGTATAATGGTATACAGAAAGAAAAGACCTTTTTAAAAAGTTTAAAAAGTTAAAATAATAGGTCTAAATGAAAATAGTTTCAGCTAAGAAATTAAGAAATTTAACCACCCACAGACTTTAACTAAAGGAACTCCTAAAGCACTAATTTTAGGGGAAAAAAATATCTCTGAAGGAAAAGGCCAAGAGACCACAAAAACACACCTAAGTAAAACACATATTCCTCAATATGAACTGTCAAACCATTCACGGTTTGGCCTTATGAATTCTTTAATCTTGACTCTCAGAAGTCTCCCTGTCTTATTCTACTTTCTAGCCACGCAATTCTTTTTTTTTCAATTCTTAATGTATTTTTCCTCTTGCTTCTTAAACTTTGCACATGCTGTTTCTTCCACTTCACCCCGACTCTCAATTTCCAAGATCCCCTTCTGGAGGTTCTATGGCAGAATCATTTCCTTGCCTTTTCCACTCTTTAGAGGCTACCTATATTCTTTGGTTCAGGGCCTCTTCTTTCATCTTCAAAGTGCCTCATTCCAACCACTGCTTCTGTCCTCACATCTCCTTTTTCGACTCTAGCCTTTTGTCTCGTTCTTAAAAGTACTCTTGAGGTTACACAGGGCCTACCTAGAAATTCTAGGACAACCTTCTTATCTCAAGATCCTAAACGTAATCACATCTTCAAGGTCCATTTTGCCACGTAAAGCAATGTACTGACAGGTTCTGGAGATCGGGATGCTATCTTTTGGAAGCCACTGTTCTACATACCACTATCATCAAATATTTTTGTTGAATATAGGAAATCAGGGAAACCATAAGTAAAACAAAAAGACAATCTATGGAATGGGAAAAAATTTTTACAAATTAAACCGACAAAGGCTTGATCTCCAGAATATATAAGCAGTTCATACGACTCAATAAGAAAAAAATAAACAACCCAATCCAAAAATGGGCAGAAGACCTAAACAAGCAATTCTCCAAGGAAGACATACAAATGATCAATAGACACATGAAAAAATGCTCAATATCACTAATTATCAGAGAAATGCAAATCAAAACTACAATGAGGTATCACCTCACACCAGTCAGAATGGCCATCATTCAAAAATCCACAAATGACAAATACTGGAGAGGCTGCAGAGAAAAGGGGACCCTCCTTCACTGCTGGTGGGAATGCAGTTTGGTGCAGCCACTGTGGAAAACAGTATGGAGATTCCTCAAAAGACTAGGAATAGACTTACCATATGACCCAGGAATCCCACTCCTGGGCATATATCCAGAAGGAACCCTACTTCTGGATGACACCTGCACCCCAATGTTCATAGCAGCATTATTTACAATAGCCAAGACATGGAAACAGCCTAAATGTCCATCAATGGATGACTGGATAAAGAAGATGTGGTATATTTATGCAATGGAATACTACTCAGCCATAAAAACCAACAACTTAATGCCATTTGCAGCAACATGGATGCTCCTGGAGAATGTCATTCTAAGTGAAGTAAGCCAGAAAGAGAAAGAAAAATACCATATGAGATCGCTCATATATGGAATCTAAAAAACAAACAAAGCACAAACACAAAACAGAAATAGACTCACAGACATAGAATACAAACTTGTGGTTGCCAAGGGGGTAGGGGGTGGGAAGAGATAGACTGGGATTTCAAAATTGTAGAATAGATAAACAAGATTGTACTGTATAGCACAGGGAAATACACACAAGATCTTATGGTAGCTCACAGAGAAAAAAATGTGACAATGAATATATATATGTTCATGTATGACTGAAAAATTGTGCTCTACACTGGAATTTGACACAACATTGTAAAATGATTATAAATCAATAAAAAATTTAAAAACAAAAACCAAAAAAAAAAAGAATATAGGAAATCAGATTTTTGTACTTACTAACATTTCAAGCTATTTTGAAGTACTCTATACAGGAAAAATATAATAATCTCACTATAAAAATATCCAAGTAAAATTAACTTTTGTCAATTACAAATTTGTTAGGAAATGTGTAGTATACATACTAAATAATAATTGAAAGAAAACTTCCCAGATTGATCATCTACAGTCTAATATGATGATGATAAAGCCTACCATCCCTACAGCAACTAAAATGGGTATTACTCTTGCTACATTTCCAGCCAGTGTCCTATCCTGTCTATCTAGTTCAAAACCTCTGAACAAGTTACTGATTCAGGCATTGAGTAAGGCATTAAGGGGAAATGTCAAAGTCAGACAGAGAATTAAGTATCATAAACATATCATGTAACAAAACCATGTATGTTTTCCCTGCCACACATTGTGCAATCAATATGACTTAAACAGGACTTATAAAAACAACGGAGCAATACAGAATTTTACAATACACAAAATACTCCAGAGTTATCAGTCATCCAAACTGCATTTTATTGTACTATCTTCAACCTTTACCTTCTTCCAGACTTAAAGGCTTCAGTCTGTTGCTGAGTATAAGAATACACACTCTTAAATTACCCATCACTTCTTTGATTAATATATTACTTTATTATTACTCTCACAGTACTTCAAATACACATCTTTTCTCTTTCAGTCTGGATACGATATTCCTTGAGATAGAAAACATATATTTTGTTTACAACTCCAATAATTTCTAACCTAGGCATTTACATATATGTATATATATGTGTGTGTGTGCGTATATATATGCATATATGTGTGTGCATATATGTACACACATATACATATACAAGCAAATCATTTCAAAATATACTTTAGACAACCTAAGCGAGGTTCTGTTACAAATCTGAAATTATCAAAATATATCTCTTCCATGTCACCACCCAGCAGTACAGTAGCAAGTGAACTAAATATTTTTGGATAACTACATCAATATTAGTATATTAACAATTAATACTAGTCTATTGACTAATATAATTTTTGAATCATCCATTTTCACATGCTGACTAAAATAAGAACTAGTCATGCAAATCAGTTAAAGTGTGATTTTAACATTTTAATATGAAAATGAAAAGGTAAGCATTTGTAAATGAAAAATCAGTTTCTCCTTATATGCTCCAAATAAATGGTGAAGAAACATTTAGAGTGTCTACCTAAGGGGCACCAAATTACTAGCTTGCTCTGGGGCTCCACATACCTCGATCTGCCTTCACGGTATTATACGCAATCTTGAATGGCAAATCTTTGCCACACTCATGGATGTTGCAAATGTATCAAAATCAAATCTTGTCAGTGCCATGTGTTGTCTGAATGTGCTTTTACTGGGGGAAAGCATCTCTCAACTTGGGTGATATGTTCATCTTTCTCAATATGAAGGATATTTATTTTAACCTCAATCATAATAAATGTTCACTCTTTCCTCATTTAGGAACCTCCCTTTAACATCAACTTATCCTTTTTATTAACTATTTCAATTATACCTTAAAAATCCCTTAGGAAACTCATAACCTCATAGAGTGAAATCAGAGTAGCTGAATAGTACATTATGTACAATTAGGAAAGCAGATGACGGTTAGCAAATTGCCTTGCACTATTCAGTTAGTGTCCTACCAGTTTGCTTGCCCCTTTAGAGTAAACTAAAGTGTCAGCCTAACACCCAAAAATTTTGGCAGAAAGCTTAAACTGTACTCTTCAAATTCAGTGTATGGAAGTGATGTCAGCAAAAATGGTAGAGTAAGAACCTCTGAAAATCTGCTTTTCCTAAAAGCAATGAAGGATCTGCCATAAATTGGCAGATAGAACTTTTCCAAAAGACTGGAAACTCATCAAAGCCTTGTAACAACCAAGCAAGCATTTATTAAGGATAAAGAGCTGAGTCTTGGGAGGAATAGTGAAACTTACCATGGTTTAACTTGCTCTAGTTCTATCTCCTAATGTGTTGCTCTGCAGTGGCTTTGAAAAGACACAGCCCACATTATTAGTGCAGCCTTGTAGTTACCAGATGAAAGAGAATGGAACCGGAACTTTTTCGAAGCCTTAGTCCCAAAGAACATTCACATTATTTTATCTGTCTAGTGATTCCCAGGAAGACTCCACTTAGCAGGCTGTCTGAAGTTGAATGACTCGGAATCCACCTAATGTGAAAAGCCTTCCCCTAGGAGCATTTACGGAAAACAATTACAGGAAGATGTTTTATTTTACAGCTGCCTAAGACAGTGAATAACATTTGAGTCAAACAACAGACTGAACAAAATCTTAAAAGCAAAAACTATGGAATGAGATGTCCATGAGGTTTTGAAAGGGTCCAACATATTCTCTAGGAATCCAGAAGGACACACACGGATAGAGATGTTTGCATGCTCAGGGAAGGTCTAAGAAGGCCCAAGGGTCAAACTTCTAGTTGACCTTGAGGCTCTGCACAAGCAGGAAGTAAAGGTTAGGAAAGAACTTAGTGGGAAATTTACCGGTTCTAGGTATTTAGGAGAAGCATTTTGTATGCTATTGAAATTATGCTGATAAAAATCTTTACTAGACTGTTATATATTAAGAAATTGATGGTAATCCTCAAAGCAACCACTAAGAAAATAACTCAAAAATATATAGTAAAAGAAACAGAAAGAAAAATAAAATGGTACATGAGAAAATAAATCCTGAATACAAATGAAGACAATATAGAAGGAATTAAGAAACAAAAAGACATGACATGTAGACAACAAAGAGCAAAAGAGAAGAAATAAGACCTTTCTTATCAATAATTATATTATATGTAAATGAATTAAATACAGCTATTAAAAGACAGATATTGGCATAATGGATTAAAAAATCATTCAAAAATACATCTACAAGAAATGTACTTTATAATTCAGACACAAAAATGTTGAAGGTGAAAGGATGGAAAAAGATACATCATACAAACAGAAACCAAAAAGAGAGGTGAAGAGGCTGTATCAATGTTAAACCAAATAGACTGTAAGATAAAAATAATCACTAGATGCAAAGAAGGACATTTTATAATGATAACATTGACAGTCCTTCAAGAATATATAACAATCATTAACATATGCATGCTGAACTACATACCCATAAGCAAGAAGAAAAAACGTGACAGAATGAAAGGGTGTAATAGTTCAAAAATTATAGTTGGAAACTTCAATACTCAACTTTCAATAATGAATTAAACAACTAGATAGATCAGCAAAGAAACAGACAACCTGAGAAACATTATAAACCAACTAAACATAACAGACATCTTTACAGCATTCTGGCCAACAGCAGAAGTACATATTCTTCTCAAATGCACATGCACATTCTTCTCCATTATAGGCCATATACCAGGCCAAAAAATAAGTCTCAATAAATTCAAAAGAGTTGAAATCATACAAGGTATGTTCTACAAAGACAATACAAAGAAATTAGAAATCAGTAACAAAGAAATTTGAAAAATTCACAAATATATAGAAAATAAAACATACTCGTTAGTAACCAATAAGTAAATACTCTGAGATGAATGAAAACAAAAACATATCAAAACTTATAGGATACAGCAAAAGAAGTGCTTTGAGGGAAATTTATAGCCGTAAATCCTTAAATTTTAAAAAAGAAAGATTTCAAGTAACCTAAGCTTCTGCTATAAGAAATTAGAAAACGAAAGCAAACTATTTTATTGATTTCTGCTTGTTTTGAATTTAGAGTATAGAAAAACAAGAGAGAAAATCGATGAAATCAAAAATTGGTTCATAGAAAAGATCAAAAACTGATAATTCTTTAACTAGGACCAACCAATTACAAAAAGAAAACTCAAATTACTAAAATAAGTAATTAAAAAGGGAACATTACTACCACTCTATATAAATAAAAAGGATTATAAGGGGATACTATGAAGAGCTGTTTACAAAAAAATAGACACTACATTTTTAAAGTGGAAAAATTACTAGAAAAACACTACCAAACTGACTCAAGAAAAAGTTGAAAATCTGAATACACATATAACAAAAAAAGAGACTGGATATTAATTTTCTTTTTTAATTACCACAAAGATGAGTGCAGGACTATATGGCCTAACTAGTGAATCCTACCAAATGTTTAAAGAAGAATTAATACCATCACTTCATCTACTCCTCCAAAAAACAGTAAGGTCAGTATTACCCTGATACCAAAACCATACAATGGCATCAAAGAAAACAAAATTCTAGATCAGTATCACTTATGACTATAGATACAAAAATCCTCAACAAAAAAAATAGCAAAGCTAATTCCAGCAACATATAAAAAATTATATGCACAATGACCAAGGTGAGATGAATCAAAGGAATGTAAAGCTAAGTCAATCTATAAAAATTAACATAAAGCCTCATATTAATAAAATAAATGAGGACATACATACGATCATGTAAATAGATACAGGAAAAAACTTGACAAAAATTCAGTAACTTTTCATGACAAAAAAGAGAGCCCTCAATAAACTAGGGATCGAAAGAAGTTTCTTCAACCTGATAAAGGACATCTACAGTAAAAACCAATGGTATCCTTAGCTTCCCCCTACTCTTAGGAAGAGGACAGCGTGTTTGCTCCTGCCACTCCATTCAACAGTGCAGTAGAGGTTCTAGCCAAAAAAAGTAGGCAAGAAAAAGAAATAAAAAGCATCCATAATAGGAAAGAAAGAAATGAACCTATATTTGTACATCATATGATCACGTATAGAGAATATCTTAACAAATCCACTGAAAAACTGATAGGATTAATAAATGAGTTTAGCAAGATACAAGACCAGTACATAAGTCAGTTGTGTTTTTGCACACTAGCAAATAAAAAATCTGAAAATGAAATTAAGAAAACAAGTCCCTTACAAAACATACTTAGGAATAAATTTACAAGAAATGACTTGTACACTGAAAACTTCAAAATATTGTTGAAATGAAGATGACTTATACCCCATCTTACACCATACCCCAAAATCAACACTAAATGGGTTAAAGTCTTGAATGTAAAACCTGAAACCATAAAACTCTTAAAATAAAACATAGTAAGTAAGCTCTCTGACAATGATCTTAGCAATCATTTTTTTTGGATTTTGCAACAAGAGCAAAAGTAAGTAAGCAGGACTGCATCATATTAAAAGGCTGCTGCACAGCAAAGGAAACCATCAATAAAATGAAAGGGCAACCTATGGAATGGCAGAAATTATTTGCAAACCATAATCTGATAAAGAGTTAATATCCCAAACATAAAGACCTCATAAACTCAATAGCAAAAAAAAAAAAAAAAAAAAATCTGATTAAAAATGGGCAGAGAATAGAAATTTTTCTAAATAGAAATTTTTCCAAAGAAAATATCCAAATGGCCAAGAGATACATGTAAAGGCGCTCAGCATCACTAATCACCAGGGAAATACAAATCAAAACCACAATGGGATAATCACCTCACAGCTACCATCTGTGGTATCATCACGAACAGCTATCTTCAAACAGACAAAAGACAGTAAGTCCTGGTAAGGACAGGAAGAAAAGGAAATGTAAATGGGTACAGCCACTATGGAAAACAGTATGGATGTTTTTCAAACAATTGAAACTAGATCGATCATATGATCCAGCAATTCCCCTTCTGGGTATCTGCAAAGCTAGGCTATTGTGAATAATGCAAAGAACATGAGAGTACAGATATCTCTACAATATTCTGTTTTCATTTTCTTTGTATATACAACCTAAGTGTCCACCAATGGATATTAGACAAAAGATGTATGTATGTATGTATGTGTATGTATGTATGTATGTATGCATGTGTGGAAAATAAAATGGAATATTATTCAGCCGTAAGAAAAAAGGAAATCCTACCACTTGCAACAACATGGATGGACCTCGAGGGCATTATGCTCACTGAAATAAGCCAGAAAGATAAAGACAAATACTGCGTGGTACCAATTATATGAGGAATCTAAAAAGAAAGACAAAACTCACAGAAACAGAGTAGAAAAGTGGTTGTCAGGGACTATGGGATGTGGGGAAATAGGGAGGTTGCTTAAAGAGTACAAACTTTCAGCTATAATATGAATAAGATCTGAAGATTGAATGTAAAACATGGTGACTGTTGTTGATAATACTATCATATAATTGAAATTTGCTAAGAGAATAGAACTTAAATTTCTCATACACACACAAAAAAACCTGATGGATGTGTTAATTAACTAGACTGGAGAAATCCTCTTACCACATCTATGTATATCAAATCACCCAAGTATACACTCTAAATATCTTACAATCTTCTACATCAGTTTATCTCATAAAGCTGAATTTTAAAAAAATACAAGTAAATAGAAAGACATCCCAGGTTCCTAGATTAGAAGACTTAATATTGTTAAAATGGCAGTACTCCTCAGATTAATCCACAGAGTCAACACAATCTACATCAAAGTTACAACTGTCTTTTTTTAAAAAAGAAACTGGCAAGCTGATCCTAAAATTCATATTGAAATGCAAGATGCAGAAAAGCTAAACCAATCTAAAAAAGAAGAAAGTTAAAGTCACTGTTGTTGATGTCAAAACTTACTACAGAGGTGCAATAATCAAGACAGCACTGTGCTAGCATAAGGATAGACACATAGACCAATGGAGTAGAATTGAGCATCCATAAGTAAACCATACATTGGTAGTCACATGATTTTTGACAAGGGTGCCAAGACAATCCAATAAAGGAAAGAACAGTCTTTGACAAATGGTGCTGGAAACGTGCACACAAAAGAATTAGTCAGATGTTTATCTCATACCATGTCCAAAATACAACTCAAAATGGATCAATAACCTAAATGTTAGTGCTAAAGCTAAAATATTCTTAGAAGAAAACACAGGTGTAAATCTTTATGACCCTACTTTTAGTAACAGTTAAATGTTATGCCTATTGCACAATCAACCAAAGAAAAAAATAGGTAAATTGGACTGTAACAAAACTAAACATTTTGTATGCTAAAGAACACAAAGAGATGAAAAGCCAACCCAGAGTGGAAGAAAATATTCGCTCATAATATATTGGATAAGGATATAGTTACAGAATATATAAAGAAGTCTTATAGCTCTACAAAAAAAAAAGGCAACCCAATTTTAAAAATGGGCAAAGAATTTGAAAAGACATGTCCCCAAAGAAGATATATAAATGGTCAATAAGCACATGAAATGACACTCATCATTAGTCACTAGGAAGATGCAAACCACAAGATGATACCACTCCAAATCCTCCAGGGTGATTATAATTTTTTAAAAATGGGACATAGCAAGTGTTGGTAAACATATGGATAATTTGGAAACCTCATGCACTGCTATGTGAATTTAAATGGTAAAGCTATTTTGAAAACAACTGAGCAATTCCTAAAAAAGTTAGAGTTACCATATGACCCAGCAATTCCACTCCTGGGTATATAGCCAAGAGAAATGAATACATATGTCCACACACAAATTTGCACACAAATGTTCATAGTGGCATTATTCATAGCAGCCCAAAGTAGAAACTACTCAAAGTATCTGTCAACTAATGAATATATAAACAAAATTTGGCATATCCATACAATGGAATATTATTCATACATAAAAAAGGAACAATGTCCTGATATATGCTACAATGTGGTTGAACTTTGAAAATCTTACACTAAGTGAAAGAAGTCTGACATAAAGTTCACAAATTGTATCATTCCATTTACATAAAATGTCCGTAAGAGGCAAATCCACTGAGATAATAAAGTTGATTAGTTCTTAGAGGCCAGGAGGAGGGAGAAATGAAGAGTGAATGCTAATGGATGTGAGCAATTATTTTCAGGATGATGAGTATATTCTGCAACTACACAGTGGTGATGGTTGCACAGCCTGGTGAATATATTTAAAACCACTGAATCATTCATATTAAATGGGTGAATTTTATGGTACATAAATTATATCCATAAAATAGCAATACAAAAATAAATTTCTGAATGGCTTCATATCTTCACTGATTTATTGTAAACTGAATGTAGGAAAAATAAAGTATAGAAAGCAATGCACCGAAATGTTTAACAGTGAAAATTTGGGGGTGGTGGGAATAAGGGTACTTTTAAAAATTAAACTTTCTCTTTCTCAATTTTTAAAATAATTCAATTAACTTTCTATCCTAATACAATGAGTTTGACAGAAAAAAATGGGTATCTATTTGTCAAAAAGCACATGAAATTTGACCCACCTCTCATACATTATTAACTCAAAATGAATCACATAGCAAACATAAAATGTAAAACTATAAAACATTTTACTAGAAAACCTAGGAGAATATCTGCTTATACACCATGACTAGGTGGGATTTGATCCAGGAATGCAAGGTTGGTTAATCAATTAATGTAATCCATCATGTTAACAAACTAAAAAAGAAAAAAAAAATCACATGATCATATGAATGGATGCAGAAAAAGCTTTCAGCAAAAACCAATACACATTAATGGTAAAAACTCTCAGTAAACTAGGAATAGAGAGAAACTTTCTCAACTTGACAAAGATTATCTGCAAAAAACAAAAACAAAAAAACAAACTACAGCTAATATATTTAATGATGAGAAACTTAAGGCTTTCCCACTAAGAACAGGCACAAGGCGAGTGTTTTCCCCCCTTTACCACTCCTTTACAACATTGTACTGAAAGTCCTTGTTGATGCTATAAGGTAGTGAAAGACATACAGATTGGGAAGGAAGACACAAAACTGTCTTGTTCACAGATGACATGATCATCTATGTAGAAAATCGGAAAGAATCAACCAAAAAACTCTTGGGACATACAAGCAATTATAACAGAGTTGCAAGATTCAAGGCTAAATACACAAAAGTGAATTAATTTTCTACATACTAGCAAAGAACAAGTGGATTTGAAATTTTTTTAAATCACTTACATTAACACTAAAAAATGAAATACTTAGATATAAATGTGACAAAACGTGCAAAATCTATAAAAACTATAAAACTCTGATGAATGAAATCAGAGAAGAACTACATAAATGGAGAGATAGTCCATGCTCATGGATAGGAAGACTCTAGTTTCAAGATGTCAGTTCTTCTCAACATGATCTGTAGATTCAAGGCAATTCCAATTAAAATCTCAGCAAATTATTTTATGGATACTGACAAACTATTTTAAAATTTGTATGAAGAGGCAAAAGACCCAGAATAGCCAACACAATATTGAAGGAAAAAAACAAACTTGGAGGAATGACACTACCTGATTTCAAGACTTTTTATAAATAAAAATGAATAAAGAATATCTTAGAAGAAAAACAAAACAAGCAATTGGTAAGAGACAAAAAGCATTA
The DNA here is from genome assembly GCF_036321535.1 of Camelus dromedarius. NCBI lineage: Eukaryota > Metazoa > Chordata > Mammalia > Artiodactyla > Camelidae > Camelus > Camelus dromedarius. The sequence continues at coordinate 7,747,711 of NC_087467.1, read as the reverse complement.
AGTAAACTGTAACCACACAAAGGAACTCCATCCCAGTTCATATGTGGACACATAAACTTATCTACACATACTAGGCCTGAAAACAAAAGTGTTTTTTTTTTTGTCTAAAGATTGAACATATTAACCCTGCTAGGTGATTTTGAAGCTTTAACTGAGTTCTTATAACTGCAAAGGGAAATTCGGTGATAATTTTGAGTAAGTGCTAAATTGTTCTGAATAGGAAAATGTTTTCTATCATTACTATTATGGTTAGCATAACAATGTTATAATAATATACAAATTATATATTATGTGACAACATATACATAAATATTGTATACAATAGCACATTATAATTAGGTTTTTGAGAAAGATGTGTCTATAAAAAGATGGAAGATGGACAAGCAACATAAAGAGGAATGAAAGAACACTCATATGAGGATAACTAATACTTAGAAATTGCTTGCATCACTATGACGTTTCTCCTAAATAATAGTAAAACCTACAACAAAGACAGAGAAGGTGGAGTGGGGCAAGGGACAGTAAGGAATTCATGGAAGGACTGAGTTCCACATTTGAGCGCTATCAGTCTGATGATAAGGGAAGAGCCTCTAGGGACAAAATAAATAGTAAGAATTCGGAGAAGGCAGGGATTCAGATCCAAAAGTGACATGGAAATAAAACCCCCTCATTAATTCACAGAAATCTGGAGGAGAGCATTTGACTTTTCAAATTTCAGATTGGAAGCTCAATCTAGTCTCTTAGGGGAAGGGACTCTCTAGCTGACATATAAGTTGCATTTGGGATATTTGGGAGTGATCAAACTGTCCATTGCCAATTTATGAAAATGAACCAGTAGAAACCAAGTGTTTGTATAAAGCAAGGAGTAAAGAAGACAGAGAAGCAATAAACTGGTGAAACAGAAATTAGAGGAATCACAAGTTAGAATTCAAACATGGTAGGGTAGGAACCTCTGTGAAGCCTAAACGGTACCTGAGTAGGGCTTCAAGATTTCCTTACTCTGATGTCACCCACTCTCTTACTACACTCACTATTTTGTCCCTAGTTAAGACTTGGAGTTACCTCCCACTCTCCTGTCTTTCCAATTATCAGTCCATTTTCCAGTGTCACTTGCCTCCTTACCCTAGGCTCCCATGGGCAACCATTAAACAATGTCTACCTTAAAGTCTGGATAGTTCTCCCTCAAGAACTGTGAAGGACCTGAGATGTCTCCCTATTTGCAAGCTGGTTCAGCCTGCCACAGTTCCATGGATGGTGGCAGAAGACACAAGATTCCTGCACCAATGTCAAAGGACCAGTGGCCACTTACAGGAATAGTAGTAGCCAGGTATCAGCATTTGTATCTGTTCCCCAAGCTCCAGTACTCACAGAGCAACAAGAAGGAGCCAGATGGCACCTGCACACATACTCGGGAGCATCACAGGAAAGAAATCCCTGGCTCGGGGAGCCTGAATCTTTTACAGTGAGCAAACTCACCCCTGCTCCAAAGGGAGACACCATCTCTATCATCCAAGGCTGTTCACTCTACAAATATCCTTTGTAGACAGTCCTGAACAAAGGTAGTCAGTGTCTCTGATCGTAAGACATGCAGGAATGCTAGTAACCTTCCAATGCTCCCCAAATTTTCTCTCTTGGTTTTGGGGTCATATATTTACTACAGAAAGTTATTAAAACAACTCACAGCATCCTTTATGAAAAAAGAATTTGAGGTGGCCCTCACAGACACTCGCCTTTATTATTTTCATCTTTTGTCTGTATTAGAGATGTCTGATTGCCCACCTCTGGTTTACAGAGCAGCACTCATAATCACCAAAGGATGTCCTCTAAACCCTTCCGACATAACTGCCCCTCCCTGGACCAGATTTCCGAGAATCTGAAGTTGAGACAAAAGACTGAGGCAACCAAGAACTGGCCAGACAGTGCCATGGGCAAACTGAAGACACAGAAGATAACTAGCAAAGTCTTACTTTTTAAACCAAAAGGTTTAATCTTCAGAGAGCAGAATGGAACATTGATGCAGAGGGAAGCATTTGCAAGCTACCATGCAATTCCACAAAGGGGAAGAAAAGCACGCTTTCTGGTTCCCTTAAGGCTCAACCCTACTCTCTTCCATTGTGTTCCATGGAAATTTCTTGTTTCCCATGGTCCCTACAATATCCCCAAGTAAATTCAGGTAATTTTATATTTTCTTTAACTTTTTATAATAGGTTTATAGTCTGCATCTCTCAATTCTTAAATAAGGCTTAAATACAATTTACCTTCCTAAGACCATCATTAAACCACTCAAATCATGGTCGCCTCTTCACTAAGGAGAATTTCTCTCCTCTACCTCAAAAGACCTATCATACCATCTATCTATCTAGGACATACAGGTGAGAGCACTTTTACTTTACATGTTATGTCTAAGATGATGTGACGACCAACAGTCGTTTGATCAGGGAAAATGTTTACCCCTTATTTTGTGTTAATTATTAGGCTTATAACTGGCTTGACAACATTATCAGAAATAAGTATGCTTCTTTTGGCAAAGATATCTTCAGCTGAGAAAATGTCACTTTACTTTTGGAATCCTTTTGGCCTTTCACGACAATATGATCCACTTTATTATGGAAAGAGTTATTTCACGCATTCTCTGAAAGATAGTTTTGACTGCTTTACAAAGAGTTCGCTGCAAAGACTTTCAGGATGTCAAGCACTGTTTGATAGTTTCATTATTGCCAATGTGCAAGGGAAAGAGAATAAGTAGGCACACAGTCAAAACTCAATTTTCAGACATTCATCATCATACATTTTCTATGCAATGCTTCTTTTTGGGCTGCCTGGTGGAAATAATACACTTGCAAATCCATTTATCCTGACATTTATACACCTGTATTCTCTATTCTGTTTACTCTATGGTGAATGACGTTACTTTTATACTTTGACAAATCATTTTATTTCCCTGGTCCACTTCTGTGAATTCAGGATGGAATTCAATAAAATAATATGCAAGTTTCACAAATATAAACAATAGCATGAAAACACTTTGGTCAACCTGACCTGCCCCCTGTTAACTGGATGTTAGCCAAGACCACGTGAGTATTATTTCCCTCATAGTACGTGAGCAACCAAGGATATGGAATTCATGAACCATTACTGAGAATGTAATCTGATGATGATATAATTAATTCTGCATTTCACATTTATTAAATGTTTTTCAACAAAAGTTTCATCCTTCTTCCTCCTGGCACAGCTCAAATGCCTGTGGACCATTTGATGCTCAGCCAGGTTGTAAAGCAGGTTAGAGATTTTGCTTTGATAAACACTAACTCATCTGCCAGCTACCTGCAGGTAAAGATTTTCACGCATTCCTCTGAATACCGCACACCTAGATCAGCTGAGAACTAATATGTGCCCAACAAAAGTTCCCAGTGTTTGTTTCAAATTCTGTCCTTTTCTTGCCTTGACATCCTTTTGACTCTAGGAAAACAACTTTTATAAGCATGACTTTTCAATCCAGTCTGGCCTCTCTGAATTTCTAACCCTTACTGCTACTCTGCTGCTGGAAAATTTCCACTTGTGTGGTAGAACTTTTCAAGTTTAATACTTCCCAAACAAGCTCATCCCGACATAGTACCTAACATCAGAGACAACTCCTCCTCGTTCCCCCTGCCACTTGTCACATTATTGCGCTCGCAATCCAGGTTCAACTTGCCAGCCTTTTATTTCCTCTTTGTCTCCCATCTGCTGGCAACATTAAAGCCTTGTTATCCTCTTAACACATTTATTTTGTTTACAGTTGTGTTTCCATTACAACTGTAAGAGGGACTTACTTCAGAACTAATTGATCGAAAGCTGCATAAGAAAATAATTGATAGTTCAGCCCCAGACTCCATGCCCTGCTTCTTCTACCCAGCGATCCAAGACTGGCGTGGCACAACCGTCACTGTTGCTGATTCTTCAACAGTTCACTGATGAATCAATCAACAAACTGATTCCTCAAGCCCAAGTTCATGCCAGGTCTCTCCTTCTAATTCTGCTGCAACCACCCTAGCTCAGATCTGCCCTATCAAAATGGCAATGTTTCCATTTGAGTCTCTCTACTTTGTCCATAATTCATTCTGCTCACTTCCACCATACTGATCTTAAGATCGTGTTCTATTTTTGCTACTATCCAACATAAAAAAAAAAACCCAATGGCCAGTTGAATAAAGTTTAAACTTCTTGTCTTAACGTTCAAGGATCTTGTATGGCTGCTGAAGCATAAAATAACAAAAATTTGGACTATGAATTAGGTGGACAAGCTTATTTGTTATAATTGTGTTACCCTACCTCTAAGCCTCCTTCTTTATCTATAGAATGAGGAATGAGTATATCAAACAAACTTCTTAGCTAACTGTGAAACTGTGCAAGTCTCTCTTTCAAATCTTAGCTTCCAGTCTTCCACTAAGTGTTCTCTGCTTTTCAGTCCAGTGGAACCACAATGGACCCTTGACCAACATGGGTTTGAACTGAGTAGGTCCACTTATATGGGGATTTTTTTTCAATAAATATATGAAAATCTACGTGTAGAACATTGTGTACAAGACTTGTTTTGAAGCAGATAGCCTATCCTTACATAAACATAAGGTGAATGACTGAATATAAAATTAAGAATGTGTTATGTTTTTAAGGGATAGACTGGGATTTCAAAATTGTAGAATAGATAAACAAGATTATACCATATAGCACAGGGAAATATATACAAGATCTTATGGTAGCTCACAGAGAAAAAGAATGTGACCATGAATATATATATGTTCATGTATAACTGAAAATTTGTGTTCTACACTGGAATTTGACACAACATTGTAAAATGATTCTAAATCAATAAAAAATGTTAAAAAAGAAAAAGAAAAAGAAAGTGTTAGTTTTTTTTTTTTTTTTACTGTTTCATAACTTCATTTTCAAAGAATTACATTACCATTCAGTATGCTTCTCTCTCTCATAACTGGAGAAACTTCATATCAGCCTATGATCACAGGTAAGGGATTTTTTTTTTAACGTGACAGTGTTTCCAGTACTGCATTATGAATATGGCTGTAATACTGTAATGCCCTAAAAGCTGAGAAGGAGTCATTCATTAGTGTACAGGCTGGTCTACTGTGAAGCAACCATATGGATGGCACTAGGCAACCATAAACCAATCATATTGCTGCTTCTTCATTACCAATGCATGAATTGTTATACCTGTAAATAGACATCAATTTGTTTTTCACACTGTCTTTTAATTTGTGATGTCTACTGTTAGTAATATGCTTAACATCCAGTGTTTTGTATCAGATGGGACAATATTGACGGAGGCACTGATAGACAATTCATCTTGTAAACAGAAGACATACACCTAGGTTATTGATAAATACAATACCATACTGAAATATATTTTCTTTTCTTTATGATTTTCTTAACATTTCCTTTTCTCTAGCTTATGTTATTCTAAGAATACAGTATATAATACATATAACATATGCATTAATTGACTATTTATGTTATAAGGAAAGCTAAGTCTTCTGGTCAACAGTAGGCTAGTAGTAGTTAAGTTTGGGAGTCAAAATTCATACACAGATTTTCAACTGTGTGGGATCAGTGACCTAATCTCCACATTCCAACTGGGTGTGTCATTTGCTAGTACAACTGTCAAAGTTTCTACCCCTGCCATTCCTCTCTGCAAGCAATATTTAACTCTTACCCTAAATAAAATATTATCTATACATCATAGTTATATTTTTCAGAAGATTTTCTTTAACCAGAATAACTACCTTCTATAAATTCCCAAAGCATGTGGATTTTGCTTCTCTTATAACACTACCAACTTTTGTAATACAGATATTTTTTAAAAATACTTTATATTTACAGTAGTTTTAGGTTTACAGCAAAATCGAGTGGAAGATACAGAGATGTCCCGTATACTCCCTGCCCCTGCACACGCACTGCTTCACCCACTATCAGCGTCCCACACCAGCGTGATGCATTTGCTATAACTGAGGAAACTTCTTTGTCACTCAGAGTTCAGAGTTTACATCAGGGTTCATGCTTCGTGTTGTATATGCTATGGGTTTGAACAAATGTACAATGATATATTTTTCATTATAGTATAATACAAAATAATTTCAATGCCCTAAAAATCTTCTGTGCTCTACCTGGCTCATCCTTCCCTCCTCTATAACCCCTAGAAACTACTGGTCCTTTACAGTCTGCATAATTTTCCATTTTCCAGAATGTCGTACTATTGGAATCATACATTATGTTGATGTTTCAGTTTGGCTTCTTTCACTTAGTAATGTTCATTTAAGGCTCCTCCAGGTTATTCCATAGCTTGACAGCTCATTTTTTTTACAGCAGTGAGTAATATTCCACTGTCAGAGTATACAGTTTATTTACCATTCACCTATTGAAATACACCTTGGTTACTTTCAAGTTTTGGCAAATTATGAATTAACTGCTATAAACATTCTTGTGCAGGGTTTTGTATGGACACACAGTTTCAACTGATTTGGGTAAACATCAAAGTTTACAATTGCTGGGTTGTAGGGTAACAGTATGCTTAGTTTTATAAGAAACTGCCCACTTGTCTTCCAAAGTGGCTGTACCACTTTGCCTTCCCAACAACAGTGAACGAGGGTTCCTGTTGCTTCGTATCCTTGTTGGTATATGGTGCTGTCACTGTTTTGGATTTACTCCATTCTATGAGTGTGCAGTTGTATCTCATTATTGTTTTAATTTTGCAATTCTTTAATAACATATGATATTGAGTATTGTAACTATTTTTGTACACATTATATCTCCATGTTAATGATGGACTTAAGGGTAGCCAAGGTTATATATCGTTTTGTCATCCATTGAATGTACATAAGGCCTTGAAATAATTATTAAATAAATGCTAGGATTTTAGTAAAAAACTAAAATAAATTTAAAGGAATTGTCCCATTTAATTAGAAGGATGAATTCAGCACCCCAGGTGTCTAAGCTTTAACATCAGAATTAGTCATTGCTGGAATTGTAGTAATTTTGCATATTTGCAAATATTTATTTGCATATTATTTGTCCTCAGGTGATATTATTTCTGGTAATGAAATAAATTTGTGGATCCAACGTACATGGCTTTAATGTACCACCCTTGGAGCCTTGTTTGTTTGCACAGACTGAGAGAGATTAAAGAGAAAATGAGCTATATTTACAACATGGTAACTCCTATTCAGAACCTCCCCACACCTTGAGTAATGGCAATTTGACTTTCATTATTTTATCAAAATTGTATCGTTCAACATTTATTGAGTATTCACTATGTAGTGGACACTATTCTGGAACAAGGAATATATTGTGAGCAAAATCAAGTGTTTCTATAAATGATAAGGTTAATGATTACTGAAATATACATTTCACTTTCCCCCTCTACATCTAATATGCCATTTGGTATATTTTAAATTAATGTTATTCTAGTTTAGAAATAAATCAATCTGAAAGTAAGGCTAAAACCCTTTACACCAAGTTCAAAATATTTACTTTATTTCAGTTCTTCATTTGCAAAATGTATTTTTTAAAATTTCCATATGGCTGTGAGATACTTGAATCTAGAAGACTCACTTTGACATTTGGACTTGAAGATGCATTTTTAACCATCTTTTTGCTTTTTACTAAGACCTCATCAGGTTTCCCATCCAAACTACATACTGGATGATTTTTTTTTAAGTTAAAATACATATACGTATATATGTGTATGTGTGTGTGTGTGTGTGTGTGTGTGTGTGTATGTGTATATATGTAATCCACCACATACAGATAGTATTCAAATGAATTTCAACATCTCTGTTTTGGCAGGAATTCAGATTTATAAACAGCAGGCTTCCGCCTGGAATTATAGTCTATGCAAAGAGGCAAAACAGATTGATTGATATTCATTCACCATAATTCACACGAGCTGAGAACGCTTATCTCTTGATAAGGATGGCTAGAGGCCATCAGTAACAGATTACATGCATATAAAAGCCTGGAATATAAATTAAAATAATCTCTTAAAATACAATGCAACTGGAAAATAATATATATGTGACATATATATACACACACACACATAGATATCCAATGCTCTATAAATAATTGTCAAATAATTATAAATACAGTGAAATCTAATGTGTGTATATTTATATACGTATAACTGATTTACTATGCTGTACACCAGAAACTAACACAACATTGTAAATCAAACATGCTTCCATTAAAAAAATTAATTTTAAGAAAAGGTAACTGAGACCTTAATAAGTGTCACCTTGTCTGGAATTCTTCACTATCATTGCTTCAGTAAGGTGACATGGCATTGGCATTAGGTCCACAAGTGGATCAATCACCTATTTTTAAAAATCCTTTCCAGTATATAAAGAATTAATTTTTCCACTTTCCAAGCTAATCTCTACCCACTTCCTCACTTAAAAAAGCTAGACAAATGCAGGAAATAGATATATTCACGAAGAACCAAAAATGGGTAATAAAAGCTCATATTCTGACAAAATAAAAAGGATTATTATGTAAATGTATCTTTTCCTTTTTCTTATGCTTGAAAAATGCATTAAATTTTAAATAACAGATTCCCCACCAAAATGTCTAGGCTGAATACACTGTTTCCCTCATATTCCCTGAGGATATTGAAAACCTTATTCGTACTATTGTATCTGGTTCATGAAATCTTAAAGCTACCTGGAGAAGGCTACTTAAAGGTGTGCACATTCTTTCCCTCATGGAGATACTAAGGCTAGTCAACTAGACTACAAAGAGTCTATCATCTTGTTTAAATCAAAGTCTGAAAACATCACCACATCTTATGGAAAGTGCTGGTCAGAGCCGTCTGAGACTAGAAACCACACACATTCACAACATTTTCAACTTGCAGAGTCAGGACCACAGAGTGACTTTAGCTGAGGACATAACTGAGTAAATAATTAAGTAAATGCCCTGGAAGTGAATTGGGTGTTTCTGAACTATTGTGGGTAGAATATGAATTTTGCTCAGACGTTGACAGCAGGGATTTGAGGGCCCTCAAGCAAACATTTCTGAGGAGATTTATGCACACTCTGTTAACTGCAAAACACATGAATTTGCAGCAAATGTCCATAAAATGGAAAGCTTATTTGTCATTTACAGAATCCAGCAGGAAGGGACTGAGCCCAATTTATTTTCCATGCATCTTTGCCTTTCTCCACATAAAGGAGCCACACTGAAAAATTCAAGAAACTAAATAATATTTAACAGATGAGTATTCCCTCTAAATTGAATGGTTGTAGCTTAATTATATATAGTTTAAAAATCACCATTCTATAACATTTTAGATGTTTCTGATAATACGTTTAAGAAGGTTTTGTTAAATTTCAAGGCAGATATTACGGAGCTTTTGGAGGTGGATTTCTGCTACCTTTGCAGTCTCTCAAAAGTACTTACAGAGTAAATATAGCTAAGGAGATATGCTAAGTTCTATTTTTTGGTTTTTTTTTTTTAGGGGAGGGAGGATGTAATGATGAATTTATGCAGATTCATTACTCAGATGGAGAAGACAATAATACAAAACAGCACTAACTCATATACAAGAATTAAACAAGTTTCAGCGATAGGCAGTATAGTATTCCTTTTAATTATGCCTTTACAATCCAGAAAATGGAAAGAAACCTGAAAACTATGATCTTTATCCTTTTTCCCAGAAGTTCATCCTTCTCAACCAAGAGATGACAAATGGCATTTCAGAGTTGAACAGATCCAAAGGTAAAATCTAATCCAATCCCTTCATTTCATACCGCAGCAAGGTGAGGTTTAAAAAAAAAAAAAAAGAGGCGAATTACTGTTTGACTTGTCTACATTAAACACGTGTGAGGGCTGATAATACTTCAGAAGAACAAAGGCGTATGTTTTTATGCAACATGTGCTGTGTGCTTGCTTTGAGCCATGGCTGCACAATGGTGGGGAGAAGGTTAGATTCTGCCTGTCCCATGAAATTTATCTCATGGAAATGACAAGCTTTAATTAATTTATCATACTAGCACATATGTTATCATAGAGTGAGATAAGTAATAAAACGTACTAAGAAGGAATGTGAATAAGACAGAAACCTAACTTAGGTCTGAAAAAGGCTTGAGATGAGATCTGAGTGTATGGGAGTTAATGAGCTGGAAGGGGTTAATGGGAAGGTTGTTCAATGAATTCTTGTTCACATAAAGATATAGGGGATTTCCTCTTTGGTATTTCCCTCACAGTTTATTTCCAATATCTCCTTTTTTTTTTTTTTTCTTTCTGATTCCTCTAGCCTGAATGTCTCAGTTCCCCAGAGTTTCAGGCTTCTGCACTTTGCACAATTTCAAGAGACTGGGGTCATCTTCAGCAAAATGTATCAAGTAAAAAGAGAGAGATAAAGCAGTAGTGGGATTTCACACATGCTCACTGGACCACCGGGGCCCTTCTCCCCTGTTCCTCTGGCCAAAGAGAAAGGTTTTCCACTCAGAGCTTGAGGTCCCTCTCTGCCAGCACTGCCACCACACAACAGCAGCACATCGCCATGACTGAGGGCACTATTCAACTGAATGTAGGAGATAAAACGGGGGGAAAAACACTCACCCCTTGTACTGCTGTCCTCAGATCCCCACCCTGGCTTTTATTGTCTGTTTTTCAAAGCTCTCATGTAGTTATCTTTTGTATTCTCTCCAGAGTTCTTAGCATAATCAGTGGAAGAGATAGTCCCTAATGGACTTACACCATTTTGGCCAGCACTGGAAGCCCATATGGTAGCTTTTTAGGAACAAAGAGTTATGAGCCCTCCCCTGCCCCGGAATCTCCATTTTAATAAGATCCTCAGGTAATGGGTAAGCACAGCAAAATAGGACATATTCTGAGCTAAATAACAGGAACAAAATTTACAAAGCTCTTGGAACCTAAGAAGATTCATGCCAAGTCCTTCAATGAAGTCCGAAACATCAATCCCAAGACACACACACACACATGTTCACACATACGCATTTTTTAAGAGAAAAGGTAATTATCATAATTCAGTAGGGAAGGGACTTAAAACAGAAAATAAAATAAAATGTCATATGGAAATTGTAAAGAAAATTATGGTAAAGATACTTGATTAGGTACTTGTGAAGCCAGAAAAATAAATACTGAGACTATTGGGAAAATCTTAATTATTTTCCATGAAAAGAAGCACAATTCAAAGTTATATTAAACTATGATTATAATCCTATAAAATATGCCAAGTACCATACTTTAGAAAATAATTTAAGAAGAGAATAACCAGGATGTCAAGGACATTGGAAACGAAGAGAGAATGACTGTCTAGAAGGAAGACTTCTGAGTGAGTCAGATAATGGACCCCATTTCGTTGCCTCCTTGGGCACTTCCCCCTTCTTTTCTCAACAGCTCTCCCATGTTCTTTTGGAGATCTCATCAGTGTATATAAGTTGGTTAGACAAAGAGACTCTAAACTCCACCAAAACTCTCAAGAGATTACAATATAAAACCTAAAATCACTTAACTTACAGAGAAATGTAACTTCAATGTTCCCAACATTGGCAACAGTCTGACCAGTGCATCCTCCCTCTTCAGTCAAGTTATGTAGGAACCCAAACAATCAAAAGGTGGCTCGTTAAATGTGGGCTGAAAGCGGATCACGTTACGGCATCTGGCTCATCTGGATGGAAACATTGTCCTCCATAATAGGGATATGCCTTCAGGAAGCACTACATTCTTCATCATCATGACAGTATGTTATTTTATCAGCAATGCCAACATCCCTATCTTTAACTCATATTTCCACAGCTAACCAAATACCATGTATTGTAATTTGTATATTAGCTCATAAAGCTCTTGCTGTTGCCTGTGAAGCTGCTCAGTGTACAAAAAAAGATAAATTTGGAAGGCAGAGAAAATGATACATACACACTTTAATATCAAATTCTCATTTAATACATGCTAATATACAATTATTTGCTGAACTTTTGTGATAAGACAAAGATCTTTTCCTGAAGTATGAGTCTGCTGGTTGACATTCTCAGTGTATGAGCCCTCAATAATGAATGCGTCATCTATGACTTCCCGTTTCAGTTACTTTAAAGAAGAATGAAAAGTTAGTTATTATTTGCAAAGTAATTTAGTCTGTGCGGAAACCTAAGTTTTCTTCTTTTTTCCCTATTTTTCCTGATTGTTTTTAGCCATCCACATTTATTTTGAGTCTTTCTAAAGCACTGACTTTAATAAGTTCATGCACTCATTTCATCAGTTTATGAGCTATTTAAATCACATCGCTATGATAATAAATGAAACTCACAAAAAAGGATGTGGGGAAAACATAACCAACAATATGCATACAACTCAATTTTCTGTGCACAAAGCGCAAGTAACTACAGGGTAGACAACTGTGAGTGAGTCTGTCCACACCCTGGGAAGAGAGAGTTCTGGCTAATTCACTAGATAATGAACAACTATTAAGAGATCTTTTTATTATATTTTCAAACAAAATACTACCTAGTCTTGATTTTAAAATCCTATCTAATTAGGTCAATTTCTTAGCGTACGGTGTTATCATGACCAAGCTAGACATCAGGTCCTCACATGTGCCTCTTAGCTTTGCCCCATGTTCCCAGATTAAATCCCTAAAGCCCTCTAGCCATCTGGCAACTGCAGTTAGGTCCACCTATGAGTGTCCCCTCTGCACCTCCCCTCACCCTGGCTCCCCACCAAAAAGAAAAAAAAAAAACCTTATAAAATATTGGCCAATCTTATGTCAATGACTACTACCTTTATATATAATGATGAGGTGCAAAAATTCAAGTAATATTTTCAAGTAATATTTTCTGAAAACACATTATAACTAAAAAAATCAAGGAAAATAACTACTAACAAGAAAAACACCAGCTCTCTGCCGGTAAGGCACGGTATTCCCTATCACCAAAATCAAGCTTCCAGGTCCTCCAACTTATATTCTGAATCCCCTTCTCAATCTTCCCGTTTCCTAACAGCTCCAACCATTTGAAAAATCTGTAATTCAGAATAACTAGCACAAATGAATACTCGATTAAAATTAGGAAGAGCAGAACTTAAGAGTCTATTAAATAAACCTCAGAAAGGGGAAAAAATCAAAATAAAGATTTTTTTCTTCTCAACATAGAGACGAGAAAATTATTTTCAAGTCTTCCTAATATCTTAACTGAAGGAGATACACCTATTCATGTTATTTTCTATATTATATTCCCCAAATATTAGGCAGATCTTCTTTAAAATGTGTACGATTATAATGTAATTATTTAAAAGTAAAATTGTAGAATGGTTATTTCTAAATGAGAATGTTATATTTTGTTATATTTTTCTATATATTCAAAAATATTTAAACATATATTAATTATGTGAATAATAATCTCTTTTAATATGTGCACTCCTCTATCTACATCCTCCCATAAAAAACCTAAAATTACAGTAAGTCATTTCATATTCTATTTAGGAGGTATCTCCTAAACATTTTTTTTAACTAAGTAAAAACATTTAGAAAAATCAAAATAATATCTATGTGTATATATACATATATATTATTAGGAAAATAGCTATATTCCTAACACAATCATTAAATATTTCAAATAATCTGTGAGAAATTACATATTTTAGCAAATCATGGACCTCATCAGAAACTATTAAAATGGCAACATGATGAGCCAAAATAGCATTTAAATTATTCCCAGTTGTATCTTAAACCACAAATAATCTTAGTCAACTATGCTTTTTAAAAAGTTATTTTTAACTGAGCAAATGCTTTTTGGAAAATTTACACTGAAAAAACTATGTATCAGTTTTCTTTTGCTACAAAACTACAAATCAGGTGGCTTAAAACTTCATAAACTTATTATCTCACAGTAAAATATGCTGGTCCCACATCCAGCACATTTTAACTGGGTCTTCTGCTCAGGTTCTCATAAAGCTGAAATCAAGGTGTCAGCCAGCTGCATTCTCACTTGGAAGCCCAACTAGGGAAAGATCCACATCCAAGCTTCCTTTGGTTGCTGGCAGAATTCATTCATTGCGGTTGTAGGACTTAGGTCCCCATTGTTTTGCTAGCTGCTGGCAAAGCATGTTCTCAGCTCCTAGAGGTTGCTCTCAGCTCTTAACCACGTGGCCCCCTCCATCTCAGCAACAGAGAACCTCCCTTGCCTTGAATCTACCTCAGGCTTTGAAACTCTATGACTACTTCCACTACTAACAGCCAGGGGAAAAACTCTGCTTTTAAAAGGTTTATGTGATTAACTCATAACCTTTCCCCCGCTCCCAAAGAGCCCCCTTTCTTCACATCAACTCTATCACATTACATAACTCTGGGAGTGATAGCTTATAACATTCACAAGTTCCATCAACGCTCAAAGGGAAGGGAATTAAGCAAGTGTGAGGGTCATTTAGAAGTCATCTTAGAATCCTGCCTACTGCAGTTCACAGAAATTGAAGAATCATAGGGAAGACTGTTAGTAAAAGAGGCAGGCATGTGGGTATAAAATCAAAGAAATCTGAGCAAGAAACAACTTGGAGTAAGATTTAGAATACTGCCTTAAAGTATAAACTCCATGTTCTAAGCAATATTTGAAACATTAACTCGACTTTGAAAAGGTCTGTGCTTGAATAAGTATCCTGTATAGAAATCTCCTCTGGGTAGAAAGATGTCTCTGGGAAATCTCTGTAGCTGTGGATGTAGTTAACAACTAAGAGGTCAAAAATTATTTCTCCTCAACTCCAAAAACAAAACGAAACAAAATTCCAGTTTATTATAAGATGACTTGATCCATATTCCTTTTAAGCATCTTTAAATCTATTCTTAAGTTTAACAGAACCCTATTTTTAACATTCTTATTGGAATTAATAAGTCTGAGATTTGTACAGCATTATTCAGTTACACAACAATATCAAGTTATTGAATTATACTGATGTACTGCCTAATAATTTGATTTCAATAGCTGTATACTATTTATTTGTAATGTCTATAATATTTCAAACAATATATTGAGTCAAGGGAACTATTTAACTTTTATTCTTTAGTCGACTGATTTATATTCTACAGCATCAATCATGGAGAGACCTCAAGTCCCTACCTATGAGACCTAAATCATGACATCTCTGCTCACTCTGGTAGCTGCCATTCCCTATAGAAAAGTCAACCTTGTCAACATGGTATGGAGGCTTCCCATAATTTTGCCCCAGTCTACTTTTCCAACTTCATCTTCCACTGTGTACCCTACAATTCAGCTGTTCTTGACTGTGTACCACCTCCTCAACTTGCCTTTGATGACATAAACTCTTGCCTCGTACCAACACCAAATGTGTATAATTGTTTTATGGATGCCATGGATTTTTATGGCTAAGGAACTATTTTAACATTGTGTTTTGATTAAGTAAAGAGGCAGCCTCCTGTAAGAGAGGAGGTGAGATTTTAACTGAAGTATAAGATCTTAAACACAATGTTTTACTATGAGGCAATATTGTACCATAGATTAGAGTAATTGTCTCCAAATTGGTATATGCACACCCCAGGCAATGCATGAGATGACCTACTGAGATGAAGAATATTAAAATTTGTTCTTATATATTTTAGTATCAGCCCTATACATTTATATTTTGAATATGTGTTATAATGTGTGAAGTATTGATACAGAAGTATATGTAATTTATAAAAATACACATATTGGGGGAATGTTCAATTTTTAAAAAATAATTGGAGTGCATTATTTTAAAAGTTTGGAGACCAAAGAAAGGACTTTGGAATCCAATTCAAATGATTTCTCATCCCAACACTAAAACTTAGAAGCTTTGTGACCTTAGAAAGTTAACTTAAATCACCATTTTCTCAAGTATGTAATAAAGTGTTCATATCATAGGACTATTGTGAACATTAAAGGGGACATTTTGTTTAAAGTTATTGGCCCAATCCTTAACCTACAGTAAGAACTTGATAAATGTGAGGCATTATTATCGTGTTATATTCAATACTTGCTATTGCCTAAAGAAGAAATCTGCTCACTAAAGAGCTCTAGATGACCAGCAAAGTCATCAGTTTCTCAGCCTGATAAAGAGCCCACCCTTATGCACTGTTGGTGGGACTGTAAGATGGGCGCAATGCTAAGGAAAACAGTATGGTGGTTCCTCAAAAATGTAAAAACAGGACTACTATGTGATCCAGCAATCCCATTTGTGGGTATACATCCAAAAGAATTGAAAGCAGGGTCTTTAAAAAAAAACTTAATTCCCCTGGCCTCAATCAATCTGCAGAGCAGAGACACAGGAGAAGAGAGAGCAGGAACCAGTGCCCGGGTAGGAAAATTGTAATTAATGAACTGTAATTAACGAACTGCTGGAGGCTCAGTGTGGAGACCCTGATGCTTAAAAACTTCAAGGTGACCAAGTCATGGGGGACTCCCAAAATACTGTTGAGATTTACCTCCAAGAGCTCAAGCAGGTTCCCACATTAAATATATGAGAAAAATTCCTGCGAGCTTCCCCAAAAGCAGGGTCTTAAAGGGACACCGTTCACACACCCATATTCATAGCAGCACTATTCAAAACAGCCAAAGGTAGAAGCAACCCCAATGTCCATTGACAGATGAATAAGCAAAATGTGGTAAATACATACAGCCTTTAAAAGGAAGGAAATCCCGTCACACACTATAGAACATGGATGAATCTTGAGGACGTTAAGTGAGATAATCAATCATAAAAAGACAAACAGTGTAATTCCCCTTATATGAGGTATCTAAAGTAGCAGTAGTTCGGAAAGTAGAATCCTGGTTACCAGGGACTAGAGCAAAGGGAAAAAGAGGAATTGTTGTTTATTGGGTGTAGAGTTTCAGTTTTGGAGATCTATTGCACAATGATGTACATGTACTTAATACTATTACATTATACATTCAAAAATGGTTAAGATGGTAAATTATATGTTATGTGGTGGTTTTTTAAACCACAATTTAAATACATAAATAAATAGAATTTTTAAAAGAGTACCTAATATGACTATGTAACTAGTGCAGTGGTAAGTTAAGAAGGTCCCATCTGTGGTATGAGGCTGGGAAGTAATTTTCATTCATTCCAGTAATACTGAGCACCAATGATATACTACACATTACGGAAGGCACGGAGATTAACTCCCTTCCTTCAAAACAGGTTTTGGAAAAATTACCAAATCATCAAGCCATAGGCATATTACATAATGTGGTATGATAAGAACATGGTAGAGTCAAGTGATAGTAAGTTGGTAGAATCAACCATACGCTGTTGGGTGTGGAGAAAAGGAAACCGTCCTACACGGTTGGTAGGAATGTGTTTTGGTATAGCCACTATGGAAAACAGTATGGAGATTCCTTAAGTAACTAAAAATAGAGTTACCATATGATCCAGCAATCCCACTCTTGGGTATAATCTGGAGAAAACTCTAAATTTGAAAAGATACGTGTATCCTAATGTTCACAGCAGCACTATTTACAATAGCCAAGACATGGAAACAACCTAAATGTCTATTGACAGATGACTGGATACAGAAGTAGTGGTATATCTATGCAATGGAATACTATTCAGCCATAAAAAGAATGAAATAATGCCATATGCAGCAACATGGACCTAGAAATTACCATACTAAATGAAGTCAGACAAAGACAGATATCATATGATATCACATATATGTTGAATCTAAAAAACCTGACACAAATAAACTTATTTACAAAACAGAAACAGACTCACGGGCATAGAAAACAAATTTATGGTTCCCAAAGGGGAAAGAGCATGGGGAGGGATAAATTAGAAGTTTAGGACTAGCAGATACAAACTACAAATGTAAAAATAAACAACAAGGTTCTAATGTATAGCACAGGGAACTACATTCAATACCTTACAATAACCTATAATAAAAAAGGATATGAAAACAAATATATACACACAATTGAATCATTATACTGTACACTGGAAACTAATACAACATTGCAAGTCAACTATATTTCAATTAAAAAACAGTACTCTGTCAAGTATTGACTATAAGGAAGCAAGAAAAGGGAGAAATCAAGCATCTCACTCAGATTTTTGGCTTGGATAAGAGAGCAACTTTGTTTCTATCCATGGAGAAAGAAAACTTAAAAATATTTTTTGTAAGAAAGAAGTAACTTTGGAGGACCTAGAATGGAGGAATAGAGATGAAAAATTCATTTTTGGATATGTTCACATTTAGGTGCTTTGGGATATCATCTAATAGAAAACACAGATCAAAACCCCAGAAGATGTGCAGTAAGTCACCAGAGACAAGTGAAGCCATGGATATGAGTACGATTGTTCAGGATAAAGAGTGAGGAAAGGAATTCATAATGTATCTTGGTGAAATTATTTAATTTCAAGGATACATAAGTAAACAATCCTTGAAATTTGGAAAAACAGGTTGGCCTTAGAATTTTAAGCAGAGCTAATGCAATATCTACGATGTTCTGGTAGAAAGACTGAAACAAAGAAATTATACCTAGCTAAGCTGTCCTTAGGTATGAAGGCGAAGGACAAATATTTTCAGTTACCTACAAACCTCAAAAAACAGAACTCTTGAACTCTTCCTTAGGAAAAAATGGAACAAAAGATGATCAGGAATTACAGCTAATCAACTGGTAAATCAAGAATTTAGAAGTAAAGAAAACCAGGTGAAAAAAAATGGATAAGCATTTAAATATAACAAAGGAGAAATAGCTGTAAGAAACAAATTATCTACTGAAACATAAACATAAAAAATCTTGACAAAAACAATTATATAATTAATATAATACAATAAAATATATAACAACTCTAATATAATAACTACAATCTAATATAAACAGGGAGATAAGTAACAAAGAGGTGAGAAGTGAAACTACATTTGTTACTTGCCACTGGAGAAAGTCAATTATATGGTATAAAATTGAAATTTGTAGTTGAAAAAATAAATGTAATTCACTCTCAATGTTTTTCTTAATCTTATCTATTAATTCAGGAAAAAATACCTCTTTGAAGAAGCATTTATCTATTGGCAATTTTTTTTGAATTGTATTTCTTCTTTTGTTACATTTTGGTAATATTATATTTTATTCTTCTTACTTAAATTAGCATATAATTATCCCAGTTTCAGAAAATTACTTCTGCTGGTTCATATACAGTATGACTAACAATCATTATATCTAATATTCTTTTGGTATACGTGTTTGGAGGGACATCTGTAATGATGCTGATAATTAGCTGGTGGTGGTCATATCCCGGCAAGAGATTTAGCATGAATTTTTAGTATTTTTTTCCTTTTCACTTAGACTTTTGAAATAATAAGAATGCATCACTTTTAAGAAAACAAAGTCATTTTTATTTTCTAAAAGTGGCGTAGGCAGAATAGGTATGTGAATAATACATTAATGCATACATATACCTGTATTTTAACTCCAGGGTGATTTTGAGTTCATAATACATAATTATAATTACATCATGGTATTCTTGCTTTATTTACAATACTTAAAATGGTTTCTTTTTTTTTTTTTTACAATTTACTATGTGCCAGGCATATGCTATATATGCTATATGCTTATGAAGGATGAACTATGATTGTTATTATCCAAAACTAGTTAGGCAAGTAATATTACGGACATTTACAAAGAGGAAACTGCATCCTTAGTTAAGAAACTTTCCATAACTCACAGCTCCAGTAAATGCCAAATCCAGGATTTAAATCTTGCTCTAAGATCGATACCCCGCAAACTGATACCATGTTTCCTGCCATCTACTGCTGTCCATGAAGTTTTATCTTGATATCCCAGGACTGTGAAAATGAACGTAACCTAAAGCACCTTCGAATCACTTCAGTCTCTCCCAGTTAGATATAAGAAGGCTTAGCAAAGGCAACAGCTGTTAATGAAAGGTCTTTATGACCTTGACATGGAGATGGAAACTTTTGGAAGTTCTGCTGCCACATCCCTGCATTTCCTTCTTCATTTTTCCTCTATCCTATGCAGAAAGTCTAGAGTTACAATCCTGCCAAGTAGAATCTCAGCTGGCTCAGAAGGTTTACAGAGATATATATATATGAACACGGAGTCCTGGCCCTCACCTCCTGTGTAGTTACTAGCAAGACAAGGAAGAAGAACCAAAGGAAAGGTCAAACATTGGTATCTCAGGAAATAGAGAGGGATAGTCTTCATAAACTAAGAGGGTCTGATTTCTTCCTAAAATTCAGAGGGATTATCTCTACAAGCCTCTTGTCCCTGAATACTCATGGCCAACTGGCCTCTAATAAAGGGACCCACCATTCCCTGAGAGCCTCACAGAGGCACTGTGCTAGGGACCTGCCATGGAGGATTTATTCCTGACAACAACTCACAAGGAACCGCTAAAGTCAGCTGACAAGCCACGAGGCTAAGAGTCATACTTAGAATCTGTTTGACCCCAAAGACCCATGGTATAGAATGTCCCAAAATACTTGAACGAAGCAAAAAATGCAGGGTTATCAGTAGCAATTTCCACTGTGGAAGTCTTAAGAGATAAGCAAAAATTTGCTTATATCTCAGTGACTACTATTATGATTTGTCTCAGTGTCAGAGTTATAAAGTATCACCACGTATAGCTTGCATGTCCCTCAGCTTCATTTTCTAGAATTTCTGCAGCGAATTCTGGATCAAGGCCCAATGTAGTGAGTGATGTGTGCCTCAGCCATGGAGTTAGGTCAGGTGAAATGTACAGACTCCTTATAAATGATTATTTATAAAAAATTACCAAAGACCACAGCCAGAGACTAAAAATAAAAACAAAGCCCAGTAACTGTTTATGAACTAGTCCATGAATATTCATTCTAATCACTGTATGATAGTCAATTAGCAGTATACACAGAAAGAATAATATGAAATCTGAGGCTACAGATTGCAGAACTGAATAAATCATCATTTTTAAATGACATAACTGATGATAATGCATTTTCTTTTCTGGAGGAAAAATTCATCGTATGTTTCCTAGTAGAATAAATAGAAGGAAAAAAATATACCTAAATGGTAAAAATTAGACTCAAATGTCTGTTCCTACAACTACAGGTCAAGAAAGGCATTGCTCCCATTATTTGATTTTACAGTTTGGATATTTATTACCTTGTCTGCTTAAGACTGAAAAACAAATAAATATGTGAGTTTATTGAATTTCTCAACGTTTTATATGGTGCAGTGGACTTTAAAAAAAATAACATGATAATGCAGTCATCATATTACTGACGGAAAGTTGTAATGAATTTTCTGTTTATTTTCTAGGTTTACCTTTCATAATATCTGGTGGTAGAATGTGGTTTGGTAGTTTAAATTTTAAGTGTGATGTTTCAACTAATTATTGCCAGAAAACAAAACGTCAATCAGGTTGCAAAGCTCCTAAAGACAGACTAAACTAGAACTATCAAAGATGTAAAATACAGTAACCATAGCAATGCTAATTTAAAATGGTCATTGATGGTTAAACATTTTTTTATAATCCATGTCAGACATTTGCTGTATTGTTTTCAGAACTGATTTAAGTTACTCCTAATTTCATACTTCTAAATTTCTGACACTTTTAATGAAAGCGCGTACAAAAAGAACAGCGGTAGCCCGGGGATAAAAAACTTGGAGGTGATGCTCAGCAAACCACGTACATGCGTGCACACAGAGGTCCCACTCCAGACCTAAGATGGCTGAGTTGCAGGATATTGCTTGGTGACCAAACAGTATCTCCTCAGCCACACAGTCATCTAGGCAGTGACAGATATGTCCCTCAGCTTTAGGCATGGCCAGGACAAACATTAAAGGGCATATTTATCTTCTCCAATATTCTGCACTTTTAAGTCAGTTTGATGCTTGATTTTATCGTCGGCTGCATTTAGGCTTTAGGGGAAAAAGCATTTGCTCAGCTCCATCTATTCTTTTGGAAAAAGCAGAGGTAGAACCAAGCTTCTTTCAGACAGAAAGACAGTCCTGTTTCAGTTAAGTCTGTGCATGCGTCTGCTCTGTTCTCATCCGACCTCCCAGTTGCCATCAGTCTCCCTTTCTTTTATTAAACACAAGTAGTTAATTAGCCCCAGCCTGTCCTCTCCCTTTCTCCCTTTCCCTTTTCGCAGTGGTAATGATGTCTAATTATCAGCAGCAGTGGGTTACTGCAACATCAGGTGCAAATCTTTCTCAGCGACAGCAAAGCCATCCGTGAACCTTCAAACCTCAAAAAGCTAGAATGATTGTCTACTTGAAAATACCATTCAAATACAGTACTTTCTTTTAACCAGTATATGCCTTTGAATTACAAGGAAAATATATTTTTATCTCTCTAGTGACTGCGCTCCTACCATCATAAAGAAAAAATCAATGTATTTTTAAGGAAGAGATATTTTGAGATGTGGGGAAACAAATAAAAGATCCCCATTTATCCTGTATTTCTTAACTCATTGAAATGATGATTGGCTGTCTCTCAGAGAAGGAGGAGCCTATAATTCTATGTCAGGAGCCGCATAAAAATTTCATAAAGAGCAATAGAAGAGTTCATGAATTAAAAACCTCTTCAACAATTCAAAACAGCTGTGAATGAAGATCAGCGCTCTTAAATACTACACGGGAAACCATTCTCCAAAAATAACACCTGAGGATGACATATTCTCCTGTAACTATATGGCATCTTCACCGAAAAGAGAAACACGTGTTACTTTATTATTAACCCTGGAGTTGTCACTCTATATTAGATGTCTCAGGAGCCATTCTTTAACAACTCTGCATTAATTTTCGAATGAAAATATGGTATCTGAGCATGTGAATGCTAGTCTGAATTACTGGCATCCATGTTTATCTCAGTGCCTCTACGTCTGTTACAGAATTTATGTTAGAATTTGTAATTAACATTTTAAAAAGGCACATGTTTATACAGTGGATGTAACCCAATCCATGCAAGTATAAACTCATTCGACCAATACAAAATTAACTATCTGACACATAAACAGAGCCTGTGTAAAATTAAAAAAAAAAACCTCCCCAGCTAGCAATTAAAAAATATATATTACAATCTTATTAAATAATATTTCAGTAAATATATCTTAAATGATTATTTTATTCATCCATTAGCCAGTATTGTCCAAAGGAAAATATATTCACGTTTTGAATTCTAATTTACTTTGTGTAACAGTAAGTTATTTTTTTAAATCAAGTTCTTAATATTATTCCAAATACAAATGACTCGAAGTACTTCATTCTCTATGACAGACTTCGGGCTCATCCAGATGCAAACCTCAGTTCTAATCCATGCCCATCTAGTTCTCATTTATTAAGGCAATCTCACCATTGTCTTAGCAATGCCACACATTAAAGGAGAAGGCTGCCTTTACAGATCTACCTCCTAGAAACCTGCCAACAACTGTACATTTTTTAAAAAAACAGTAGAACTTTTATGCGTGTTTCTATTTTGCCTTTATTTCTATTTACCCTTTCCGATATAAATTTCAAGAGAAATATACTTCCTTCAAACAACTATCCCTAATTAATCTCAGGAAATCATAAACTGCTTTCTAAACATAAAAGAGCCCTACAAATAATCCTTTGAAAAACCTTTCATGCACAGATTTCCAATTTAATATACCTCCGTTTGAGATAGAAGAACAGCTTTCAAGGCATCTCCTTTCTAGCATCCTCCAGGAATGTTGCACGGGAAACAGTTGCCAGTAAGGGAGGGAGGGAAAAGGAGCAAATGCTCAAGAAACCCCAAAGCAAGGCAAAAATACACAGGATGCCAGTTACCCTCCCCCACCCCTACTCCAGGCGAGTACCCACCTAGCATGATGGAAAAAGCGGTCTTAAGAATCTGATCTGCAATCCTACTTGTAGCCCACAGCTCCCATCTCCTTAAAAAGGAAATTGACGCCGCTGCCGCTCCCCAACCTCACAGGCTTCTGCCGAGTGAGGCTGAGATACACTGAGCTCCCAACGCCAGCAGCTTTCAGCGCCTGGGCTTAGAGCTTTGTGGCCATGAGACTAGAAACGTCCCAGAATGAGGAACAAATACACACCACTTGACTGTGCCCAAACCCATCTCTCTTTGTTGTTCATCATTCAGCTCCGGCGGCTTTATTTGTGAAAGGGGGAAGTGAGGAAAGGAACGGGGGGGACGAGGAGGAGGAATCTCCAGGATCTTATCTACAACCTAAGTAGTCGTGGCAAGATCTCTGGGAGTGATTAAGGCAATTGGCAGCCGGTGTCTCCCGGGCGGCAATCTAACAATAAAACCTGATAGTGTTCGTGGAGGAGGGGGGGAGCCCCCACATCCACCACTAGCGCCACATTCGGGCTTTGTGCCAATAAGGAGACACTAGACTATCGATCAGAATCGTCTATTATCCAAGCGTGCGGCTGGGGTTCCAGCGTGGCCTTTATGCGCGGTGGCGAAGGCGGGACACGCGCCAGGCGCCCAGCGAAGGACGTGGGACAATGGCCCAGCCCGAGGACGCGGGACCCGGGGATGGAAGCTCCAGCAGCGGGCCCGGGAGCCAGGAGGCAAGGAGGGCAGTGCGCTCTGGAGGTGCGCTGCCGCTTTAAAATAAAGAACCACAAAGATTCCACGTTGGGGGGAACGCGCCTGGCTCACGAGAGTGGGGACGACTCGGGGAGGGGGCTGAGCAGGGTGGGGGGCACACGAGCCAACGGTGGCTCACCGCCCCCCCCCCTTCTCCCCCCTCTCTCCCCTCCCCACCGGGCTGCTCGGGCAGACAAATAACAGAAGAAGGCGAGTCACTCACCGTGGTCTTGACCGGCACGTAGAGCACTTGCTTGGCGCCGCCGCCGCCCCCGCGGACCTCGTCCGGCTGGCCCAGCTGGAAACCCTTCGATTTGACCCAGAATTTAAATTTGGCGTTGTCCGTGGAGCTCGACTCGCAGCCGTTGAGGAGCTGGACGATCCGCTCGTATTTTTTACGGGTCACCGTCTTGGTCTTGCCTGAGTCCCCGTAAGTCCTGAGGCACCAGTCCTGGAACTGGCGGTACATGTCGCGCTCGCTCTCCATGTTCCCGGCTCCCGGCCACTGGCCGGATGCTCCTAGCGCACTTCGCACCTGTTCACCCGGGGCTCATGAAAAATGCAGCCCAGGCCACGAAGTAGGGATGCGAGGTCCCGGCTGCCGCCGGAGCCTGCCTTGGGTGGGGGGAGGAATGGGGAGAGGGGAGGAGGGTCCGGTTGGGCACGAGCGATCAATGCCCTGTGCTACTACACCGAGTCTCTGGGTTCATTCGTAATTGTAAGGGATGTCTTAGACGCTTTTCTCGTCCTCTTAGTGATGGGTCTCTTTAATATTGTGTGAGTAGGACCATCCTAACAGCATCTGGCCCAAAGGAGTTGGGTTTTGAATAATTAAAATCCCATTCCTTGGTTTATTAAAAATCCCAATATTGACTTGGGGTGGTCCCTCGACGCCTCGCCCAAGGCTGTGTCCGGGACAGGCAGGTGGAGCGCAGCGCCGCCTCCCCGCGCGTGCCCCAGAAGCTTCCCCAGCCTCTGACCCCACGGTCCAGGAGCCTCTCAAAAGCAGCTGCCCAGCCGAACGCCTAGGAGCCGGAAGGGCGCTCAGGTCCCCGGGCTCTCCTTCCTCCAGGGTCCTGTTCTGCTTCGGCCTTCCCTGCGTGGGGCGTTCAGGGACTAGAAAGAGAGAAAGTTCTTACCTGTCATGTTGTTAAACCTATCAAATCCTGCTACACAGGAAAAAATAATTAAGGTTTTAAAAAAATGGCTTAAAATGTCATTTCTTCTGCTGTATTTAAGCTAAAATCCAGCCCCGTAGGTAGGTTCCAGGAGTTAAGTCCCAGAATTAGCAAAGCATTCACGGAGATTTAGCCATAGTTCTGTAGGATACACTGTGGTACCCCCAAACAGATATCCGTTCCAGGGGGTATGTGGGTAAACGAAGGCAGGCCACTGGCAGCGGGTCTCCCGGATAATGACGGGGTCCCCAGACAGGACTCCTCTGGTCTCTGCTGAACTGGGTGCAAGGCATAGAAGTAAGTTTATGACACAGATGCTTAAAACCCTGTGCATGAAATAAAAATACAGCGAGGTATCATTTTCCCCTTGCTTGGTTACAGTTTGCAGTTCACACGGGAGGTTTCAGATGTCTGTCTTCCCCCTGCCACGTCATGGACACCCCCTCCACTGCTGAGAGTAGCCAAATATGAGTTCCTCTGGACGATTTCTCAAGCAAATGAAATCAGCAGTTCCTCCATTCAGGATTTCCATCCGTTTGTTACAGAGCTGGAAACAGGGGAGTTCCCATCCTCCTCGCGCTGCGATTGCGGCCGCTCCTCTTTATTCTACTCTCTGCGGAGGCCCGCGCCCGTCCCGGGAGGCGGCTCTGCCCAGGAAAGCGGCCAGACCAGTGCCGGCGCCAGGTCCGCGTCCTAGCCCACCTCGTTTCCTCGCCGTCGTCTCCGAGACGAAAGCCCCGACTGGGAAGGCGGAGTGTTTGTACCCACTGCGCCGCAGCTGGTCCCGGCACTTGCAAAATGGTCAGAGGCTCCTGCTCCGCCAGCCTGAGTGCGTGCGTGTGTGTGAGCAAGGGGGCGAGGGTGTGCAGGGGGTGCGCTGTGTGTGCGCGCGTCTCCGGGAAGGTCTCGCGGCGGCTGGAGCCGGGACTGACAGCCCGGGCGGAGCGCGAGCAGCTCCACACACTAAACCTCTCGCCTCTCCCCTCACCCCCACCCCTCCCACTCCCCTCTCCTCCCGCCCCCCCTTCCCCGGCCCCTTCCAAGCTCTCTGATTGGCCAATGGGACAAAAGTTTCTGTGGAGACGGCTGGGCGCTGACGTCACGGGCAGAATTGTCCCATTTAGGGATCCCGGGGGCAGTGCGCATGCTGCAGGCTGCAGGTTAGAGGCAGGAGGAGGTAGCAGCGGGCCCGGCGGCAGCCAGGTGGCGGAAAGGAGCACTCAGCATCCAGGTGGGGGGACGACTCCAGCCGGGTTTCCATGGAGATTCCTCTGGGTCTAGCCTAAAAACAGCAGATCAGCTGACACCATTAGCTCAGGACCTAATTACTGCTTATTGGAGCAACAAATGAGGGAGAGGGCCAGCTGCAAAGGAAGAGTTTTTATCCACCCCCCTCCCCATCTCCTCCTTTCTCCCCTCTCTCCGTGGCTCTGGAGTCCCGGGTGAATTCTCATTAACTTGCAAGATTCCTGCAACAACAGCTTCCCTTCTCTAGAGGCTACCCTGACTGCTTTTATTCCCTTTATTTCCTTCTTTTGCATCTAAAAAAAAAAAAAATCAGTTGTCCTGAGTCCTTGAATTTTTTTTGGGGGGGGGCAATCAAATGACCAGTAGAGCTCAGAAAATCCACGCTCCAATAGAAGTCACAAGTGAATCTAATATAGTGGTGGGGGTGGGGTGGGGCGCATCACTTTCAATTTACTGACTTGGCTAATTATCTTTAGGCTTTTCACGTTTTTAAAAAACTTTCAGTATCTTAAACACGTAAATATTTGGAGCAAACAATTAGAAGAATAGTTTCAATCACTCTTCTAGATGTGGTATACCTCACAGGAACAACTCTTTTAAAAAAGTTCCTCTTGTGAGATCAGAGATAAAGAGTGATTCCAAATTGCGAGATCTAGAATTTATGGTGTATTGGTCACAGGTTTCCTAGAAGATTCTGGAAGCATAATTGGTCATACGCTGGTTATTCGTTAAAGATTAAGCTGGTTCTGTAAGGTTTACTTTCTATTATGGTTATAACTTACTTCACAGTTTCAAAATTTTTTGGGTAGCTTTCATTTGAAATGTCATCTCACAACTATAAGCCTCCTTCAAGTACTTTCAGAATCAGGAAGCCTGTCCTCCTTGACTTACTCAGGTTAAAATAATCAGTCTTTCTAAACTACTCTGAATAGTGTCTTTCAAAGACCTTTTAAACCTCATCTCATAGTAAGACATACATTTTACTTTGGCATATAGTGCAGACATACATCTGTCCTCCAAAATTTTTATGAAATAAATATATTTTATTACATGTAATACACTTTTTTTTGGCCACTTTCTCCTATTTATTTATTATCTGTTTATTGTTTGGTAAAGTGTGGTCCTGCTCCAATAAATTTATTTTATGACCACCAAAAGATGACTAGAAACCTATGGCTTGGAAAACACTGTTTTACATTGTAAGAACCGTACTGCTCCTTGTGTTACATTTATTTTTTCATGTAAGTATGCTTCATTATTCAAATAGAATCTTGATTGGAAGGCTCTTAAGAGTTTGCATTTTCTTGTTTTCCAAGTAACTCCAACACAATGAATGATGCACATAAGTAAGTGCTGAGTTAGTTAATAAAAAAAAAAAAAAAAAAAGGAAAAAGAGGAAGGGAAGGAAGGAAGAAGCAGGCAGAGGTAATCCTTGGCCATTCCTGTTGCCTTTTGCTGGGTGTTGTGTGGATGAAGTTGGACCCCACTTCAGAAAATACCAGGACCTGACCATACACACAGGTTCATTCTATTTATGATTACACTTGACACGCAAGTGTATGGAAGTCAGAACACTCTGAGACATAAAGGGACTCACAGAATACAACTGACATAAATATTCACATTGGACTAAAGGAATAAAGAGTCCTAGGACTTCAAGGTCCAAGCTTCTCAGAGCCCTGTGGATTCTCTTGTCTGCAGTGGAACTCAAAGTGGGCTCTATTCTGTTCATTATTAATTGGCAAGCTGAGTCAATATCTTTTACTGTATCTTTCCTACCTAAGAGCATAAGCACTTGAAAAATCTAAAATCTGCTTCAGCAACTCATTCTTGGGTTCATTTCTCTCCTTTACTTGTTACTTCTCTAGAAGTTCTTCCCAGCTCCACCTGGAGGGTCGTACTGAGCCCTTCCTTCAGCTAAATTATTCATGAACAGGCTGCCTCGAAATTAACTGGCATTTCCCCCAAGACACTTTCTTCAGAACTGCCTCTCTACAGAGCGTCTCTCTCCAAAAAGTGACCCTTCATCCCCATATCTGAACACCGGTCCCTAAACCCTGGTCCAGGGTACTGACTATTACTGATAGGGAGAGGAAGTCAGATTTGTTATATCAGAAAATTATATTTTGATTCAAGATAATCCAAATTTCAAAACATGATCGATGTGATTTTTATCATGAAAATAAAATTTCTCTCAACCTCATGGTCAGTTTGTGATGTTTTAAAAAAATCTGGAAAAATCTTGCATTTTCATATCAATCACAAATATTCATGCATCACTACATATTCATCAGCAAAATGTTCCATTGCAAACAACATGTAATCTGTAATCATAAACGAAGGATACAAAGAATAAGCAAGACTTCATTCATCCATCCGTATAATTATGCTTTCATTCAGCAAATATTTACTGAGTGCCAATTTCTGTGATCGACTCTGGGGTTAAAGTAGTCAGCAAGAGAGATGTGTATACATGGTCCTCATCCAGTAGAACTGCAGTTTTCCAAGGGAACACCGATAAGAAGCAAGGAAATAATTAGCATTTGAGGTTAAGTGCTAGGAGGGGAAAATACGGTGCTATAATTGAAAACAGTGGCAGATTAGAGGGACTTGGTGGCTCAGGGAGGATCACTCCAGGTAGGTAACATTGGTTATGAACTTGAAGGATGCAAAGAAGTCAACCATATGAAGAGCCAGGAAGGTGAACCACAGGCACAGCACAGAAGTACTAAGGCAAGAGTTCTCGCCATGTCTGAGGACTAGAAAGAAGCCCAGGGCAGCTGGAGCACATTGAGCTTGGAAGAGCGGGATCGGCTATGAGGTCTGAGTCCTATTCTGCTGCCGTATCCTGCAGGGCACAGGAGTTTGTGTTTTATTATTGGTCCAGTGGAAAATCAAGTATTTAAAGCAAGAGAATTATAAGATATGAAATGCATTTCTATAAGTTTCACTGGCATTTTGGAAAAGAAAGGATTAGGAGAAGGCAAGAGTGGAAACAAGATCAGCTGGGAAATTTTCATTAGTTGTAGCCACTTGGGTGAAATACTATGGTAATGGATTAGGAAGGTGACGGTCGAGGTAGAGGGAGAGAAGTGATGGACCGAAGATATCCTTTAAAGATAGCAGAGGGCTTGCTGATGGATTGCATGTGGCAGGTGAGGGAGGAGATTGAGTCCAGGATGACCAGATGGCTTCTGGCTTTAGTACTATGGCTAGTGAGGCCACTGACTTACAGGGGGAGTTTGAGAGAGGAACAGATTGGGAGTTGGAGGCTGAGGTAGGAGCAGAAGTAGGTTGGGGTGGAGAGGCAGGAAGAAAATTTAATTTCAGAGAAGTTAAATTTGAAATACAAGAAGAGTTGTTCATGTAGGAATTTGAATATAGAAGCTTGAACGACAGAGAAAAGTCTGGGCTAGAGATATAAATACAGGAAATTTAAAGTCATGGGAATGAATGACATCACCTCTGTCCATATTTTTCCATCCCCCAGAAGGGAAAGCCTCTATCTTTTGATATTGATTTTGTAAATTAATACCCTAGGACTAAAATGGAATGCTGTGTCCTAAAGAGCAGAATTTAGCTCCTATCGTTATAACACTGATGATGAGAAAACCTGAGAAAAGTATAGCAAAGCCATTTGGATCAATCCATGACCGGACCTAAACTGCTAGTGAGTTACAAAATGTATGCGGCCTTAAAAGTCACTTAAATTTTAAAAAGGAAAGACAAATGCTGTATGATATCACTTACATGTGGAATCTGAAAAACACGACAAACTAGTGAATAAAACAAAAAAGATGCAGACTCACAGATATAGAGAACAAACTAGTGGTTACCAGTGGGGAGAGGCGGGGGGGAGGGACAGTACAGGTGTAGGGGGAAAAAAGGGGGTTATTACGGGATGACATGAAATCATGTGTGTGAAACTTGAAAATTGTAAAGCACCATAGAATTTAAGGAATCATTCATTCCATTAAAAAATTAAGTGGAATTTTTTAAAGTCAAAAACATAAAAATTTGACTTCAAAATAAATAACATTTTAAAAAGGAAAAATTAAAAACTTCGGTTAGACCTATTCTCAGTTAGATCAAGACCTAGAGGCATGCTAAAATAGGAATCTAAACTTAGAGGATGGCCTATGAGCAAATCTGTCGTTAAAGGGGTCAGATAGAGACTGTCTACTGAGTTAAGTCAGTAAGAGAATTTGAGCCCTTTAGCTGGACTAGAGAGTGTGATAGATGGTACTTGCTGCTTTGAAAACTGGAAGATCTAAACATCATTATGTGTTCAGATGTTTAACCGTCTATGAATGACTCTTCCAAGGAAAAGGAATCTATAAAAGAATCAAATGGCCAACTCAATCGGTAACTCGATTACCACATAGCTTGGTAACTTTTCAAAAGGAAACAGAACAAACAAAGTTAAAGCAGAAATGGACAGCTCTTGCAGATCGGGAAGTCTGGAACCACATAAAATGTGTCACAAATCTGATTTTATTAGTTGATTTCCATTCTATTGACTCTTCTTCCAAATAATTTTGAAACGAATCTATTTAGTATGCTATAGCCATCCTTCGGTTCAGAAAGAAATGCTTTTGAGAGAGTTTAAATATCGTCCTGAACTTTATGGCTGTCATTACTAAGACACACCCCAAAAAAGTGTTGGGTTTTTTTAAATTTGTGAGCTATAGTATCAGTATTTGTATTCCATTTTCTCACCAAAAGAAACAAAGTTAGAAATTTAATGTTTGTTGCAAGTCCCCAAATTGATTGATATTTATGTTTGATTGGTATGATCATCATTAAACATGATGCACTGGTCAGAAGTTAATTTCCACATAAACCTAAATGTACAAACTAAGAGCAAACAACAAATTGGATTTGACAAGCCTAGTGGATTTGCTGAATTTCTCTCTAACTCCTGCCTTTAACATCTCTGAACAAGTCCGTGGTGCAGCCAGTTGCTACATTTTAACAGCCGCATATGGATTCATTCAACATTCATCCACCTGGCATTTTCATCTAGCTGTTAGAACTATGATAAAGTCCAAAGCTAGCAGTCTGGTGTTCATGTCCCTTGTAACAGAGAAGAAAATACATTTTTTTTTTCTGGCCCCAAATATTGCTTTATTTCTAGTAGCCATATGGCTTGTCTTTTCTTCCAAAATGTATGTCTTAAAACAGTAATCCACATAGCATCTTCAACTCAGTGGACAGCATGGTTATAGAATTCCTACATTATTTTTAGAACAGTTATTTTGTCATGGAAAATAACTCTCTGGGGACGAGTGAGCAACGCACCTCTGCCCAACTCCCATTATACCGTTCTGTATTTCTAGTTTTCACTGTGATTTCTGCTGAATGAACCACTTAATATCTTACCATCATCATCTAGCCTTTCTATCTTATTTGCAATCCATTATTAATCATTGTAGGACATTTGCTTAACTTGCAGGTTAAAAGTGACAAGAACGGACACATATTTTTTGGCTGAAACCACAGACTCTAGAAATAGTTTTTAGAGGGAAGAAAGACATCTGAGTTCAAATATCAGAATCTGTAAAATAGCTGTAACAATGCTAAAATCCTGCCCTTTGGGGTAAAAAAAGAGAGAAGTTGAAGGAAAAACCACCCCTGTTTTCTCCTAGGACCATGCTAATTGGCACTGAAAAGCAAGGCAGAAAGTAAGTTAGATTTCCCCTTTCTCTTCTAAAATGAACATCTCCCAAGTCTTTAGAAAACTCTTGAATTAAACCTTTTAATCCAAAAGCAGAATAACCATTTAGAAGCTCCAAAAATTTCAGTTCTTTTCATAGTTTATATTGAGTGTTGAAAATGAGAGTTAACCTTTAAAACATGAAGTGTTCATCTTATATGCAGAAATACCTCTTAGGCAGTTCAATTTAAACTGTCCACTCTGGTGGTCTTGATAGCTTGGAAAAGCAGAGCATCAACATGATGGTGACACACTTCCATTTATCTTAATGAATTGTAAATTTTAGATTGAATTAATCTTCAAGGTAGAGTTTTATACATGTGTGCATGAGACACAAATTACCTAATATATCAAACAGCATAGTTTATTAAGAACAACTTCACTAGGTACAATGAAGCTATGAGCCAATCAAACCTTTAAGAGTCATTTTAGCCATTAATCTGTAATTGGGTGTGCTGATTGAAATAAACCCTCACATACAAGGGAAAGATGGAGCCACTCCTTAAGGGTCAGTGATAAAGAATGGTTTGCAGAGACAGCTATTTTTCTGAGTATATTTATGTGCACATGTCTTCTGGTTCAAAAACAAACATACCTGAATTTTGAAACAGCAAAATTGAAATCTTGAAATCTCAAGATTTCTTTGACTCATAAAATCATCTGAGCATATCATTTTGTTGGAGTATTAAATTTACTAATACCAAGTACAATGAAGTGATTTCATGCCTCATACTTTTAAAAATTGTTTCAAAATATTTATATGACCATTATTTTCTAAAATAGCAGAAAATGATGTCATTTTAAAGTACCAACCAGTTAAGTAAGAAATATGTAGCGATGATATTGGCTCACTTTCTTACTAATATCCATCAAGGCAAAGGCACAGCACTGATTTGTACATTTTAAGAATGAAATTAATGTGGATTTCCGCTTCTAGGGCTGCGGCTGACTAGAGACTCTAAAAGCCCTTTTTCAAGAAAACAACTCAAGGATGTGTAATGAGTAGTTCTGATTGCATGACTGGGCTCATGGGATGTGGGGAAAGTATCTCACTCTCCTCTCCCCCAAGAAAGGCCATTGAAAACTGATCAGTGAGCAGTCAACACACCCAAGGGGCTGGATGATCTTATGAGCAAGGTTAATATCAACATTACGGTAGGAAGACTGAATATTAGATTAGCAACATAGTCCTGGAGCTGTTCCTGAAAATCCTGTATTAAGCCAGAGACATGTGAAGGGTGATAAAATAATTAGAAAGTTGGCCTTGCCACCTGGCTCATAGTAAAAGCAAATACAAATTTATCTGTAGAGGAAAACATTCACAATTTGAGTAATCAGATGTGTCTTAGATTAAGATCAACCAGACATGAGCATACAACTTGAAATGTCCAAAAACAAGAAAACCAACTATCATCTATAAAAGCCAGCAGAAGTAACAAGAACAAAAGTAAATTCTCAATGATTTTATTCAAAAACAGACAAAACTAACCTATGGTTGTAGAAGTCAGGTTAGTCGTTACTCTGGTGGTAGTGACTGGTAGAGGACACTAAGAGGGCATCTAAGATGCTAATAACATTATGTTTTCTGATCTATGTGCCAATTACATAGGTAGTTCACTTCGGGAAAATTCATTGAGTTATATATTTATTATCATTTCCCCATGTATGTTAATCTTCAATTAAGTATACCTTTAAAAAAGCAATAAGCATGCAAACGCTGTGGAGCAATCACGAACAATATTTTTTAAAGTATAATTCATATGCTAGGAGAGGATGTAAAATAGAGTCATAGAAAATGCTTAATTAAAACTAGAGAAGACAGACAACTAGGGGAGAGAAACAAAGAACAAATACAACAAATTAAAAAAAGATACAAACATGATAGCTATTAATCTAATCATATCAGTAAAATCACTTTAAATGTGAATGGTCTAAATACGCCAATTAAAAGACAAAGATTGTCAGAGTGGATAGCAAAATAAGACCCAACTGTACGTTGGCTGTAAGAAATGAGTTTAAACACAAGGGTTCATATAGATTAAAACTAAAGGAATACAGAAATATATACCATGTTAATGTAATTTTTAAAAGCTGACCTATATACTAAATTCAAACAAGCAGGCTTTGGAATAATAAAAATCATCAGGGATAAATAGAGGCACATATAATGATGAAGTGATCAGTTCTCCAGTTACAGATAACAATTTTTAATGTGTATACACCTAACATTAAAATATATCAGGCAAAAACTGATAGAATTGCAAGGAGAAATAAGCCCGCTACTACAGCTCAGACTTCAACGTCTCACTGCCAGTACTGATAGAAAAAGCAGGCATAAAATCTGTGAAGATATAGATGACCTGAACTGCATTATCAATTACCTTGACCTAACTGACATTTATGGAATACTCCATCCAACAACAGTGAAATGCACATTCTTCTCAAGTTCACATGGAACAGTTACGAAAGTTATTACCACATTCTGGGCCAAACAACAAAATTTACAAATTTATAAAAGTAGAAATTCCACAAAGTTATGTCCTCAGACCATAGGGAATTAAATTAGAAATCAGTAACAGAAAGATAGCTGGAAAAAATCCTCAAATTTCGGAGATTAAACAAAATGCTTATAACACATGAGTTATAGAAAAAAAATTGGCAGGGCTGGAAATATGTATATTTTCAACTAAATTAAAGTGAACGTACATCTTATCAAAATATGTGGGATGAAGCAAAGGCAGCGTGTAGAGTAAAATTATAGCACTAAATACATATTTTTAAAAAAGAAGAAAAATCTAAAAGGAGTAATCTAGCTTCCACCTTAGAAAACTAAGAAAGAAAAGCAAATTAAGGCAAAACAACAAGAAAAGAGCACATAGTAAAATAATTAGAGTAGAAATCAATGAAATTGAAAATAGGAGAACAGAGAAAATCAACAAAATCAAAGAGCTGGTCCTTTAGAAAATTCAATAAAACCTTTCAATCGCTTAATGCAGAGATTACTGATAAGTATAATGAGTCCCCAGAGGAGATGAGAAACTCCTCTGAAAGAAGATTTTAAGTTTATTAAAACAATGACAACAAGAGGCACTTATCAAACGTATGCCACAGTGCCTGCACCCTGAGACTGTTAATGCATAATTTTACTATCATTGATGTTTACTATAATTCTTGTATCTGTTACTCTATATATAAGTGGGTTTTCCCTCTCTGGCTTCTTTCAAGATACTCTCTTCGTCTTTGTCTTTCTGCAGTTTGAACATGATATGCTTAGCTGTATATGAGTGTTTTAGTTAGTTTCGTTGTATTAATCGTATTTGGTGTTCTCTGAGCTTCCTTCTTCCTGGATCTGTGGTTTGTTGATTCTATTGACATTCCTTCAACCCAGCGATTCTTTCCTTGACATGTCTAATCTATTGATGACCCAACAAAGACCTTCTTCACTTTTGGTACAGCATTTTTTAAATTTTTAACATTTCCTGTGTATCTTTCTTATAATTTCCACCTCTCTGCAGCTATGACAGAATACCACACACTGGGTGCCTTACAAACAACAAGCCTGTTTCTCACAGTTCTGGAGACTGGGAAGTCTGAGCTCAAGGTGCCAGCCTTGGTCACACTTCCATAAGGACATTCCTTCTGTCTGGTTCATAGCTTGCACCATCTCACTGTCCTCACATGACGGGAGAGGCTAGGGATGTCTCTGAAGCATCTTTTACAAGGCAGTGATTTCGTTCATGAAGGTTTCACTCTCAAGACTTAAGCACTTCTCAAAGGTCCCACCTACTAATCTCATCACATCGGGCATTAGGATTTCAAGTTTGCCATGAAATAGTTCACAGTTTTTCAATATTTATATTCTAGATTAGCCACTGGATTAAACTTTAGTTAAAATGAACCCATGAGTTGGTCTTTATGTATAACTACATAGCACTAGAAACAATGGACTCTTAGTGCTGCACTGATCCTATGCTTTCAAACTATTATCTAGACCACTGTTTGTCCAAGTGTGACCCCAGGACTAACAGTGTCTGTCAGTCTCACCTGGAAACTTGTTAGAAGTACAGATCCTTAAGCCTCACTCCAGACCAACTGAATCAGAAACTCAAAAGAGTGGAGCCCAAGAAATCTTCATTTTAACAAGCCCTCCAGGTGCTTCTGATGCTATCTCAGGTTTGAAAATCACTGATCAAACTAAATAATATTTGCACTTGTTACTGGAATGTAGTTATAATTTTCTAATTAAATTGTCTGTTAGCTTTGCACTAGTTGTAAAAAAAGTTACTCAATTAGTCATTATTAATGACTCTATTACTCTGGAGATTTATCTCAAGGAGTCACAGAGTGAGTATCTAAAATCATACACGGTTTGAATGTGTAAAAGCAGAATGGCAGATTTACAAGTTTTATGTCTTACTGTGATTGGAAAGGAAGTTTCCATTTTATAAGATAAACTATTTTTAACTAAGCTATTTTTATTTTTAAGCTTTTCATTGTGAAATAATTTTATACTTGCAAAAACTGCACAAAGAATTTCTATATACCCTTCATCCAGCCACCCTAACAGTCAACACTTCACATAACCATAGTGCAATGCTCATAACCAGGAAATTGAAAATACTATTAAATGATCCCAAATTTCACCAGTTGTCCTGTTAATGTCCATTTTCAAATCCAAGATCTAATGGGGATTGTACATTGCATTTAGTTGCTATGTCCCCTTAATCTCCTCTAATCTTGGGGAGTTCTTCGTTGCTTTGTTTTTCATGACCTTGGAACTTTTGAAGCATGTAGGTCAGCCAGCTATTTGGCAGTACATCCTTCAGTTTTGGTTTGTCTGATATCTTCTTATGACTAAATTCAAATTATTTGTTTCTGATAAGAATACCATTAAATGATAACATGCCCTCCTTGTGCTTTGTATCAATATGTTGTTACTGATCATCTTTGATCACGTGTTAAGGTGATGATGTCTGCCAGGTTTATTCATGTAAAGTTACAATATTCCCCTTTATAATTAGTAAGTATCTTATGGGGAAAATAATTTGAGGTTATGAAAATATTCTGTTTCTCATGATAGTTTCCCATTAATTTTAGGACCCACTGATGATTCTTGCCTGTAATGATTATTACCATGATACTCACCAAATGGTGATTTAAAAAAAAAATCATTTCTTCTTCATTTGTTCATTGAAGTTCTTCTATAATGAAGAGCCATCCTTTACTTTCTTTTATTTCTATATTCAATTGTATTTTTATACCAGTGTGAGCTCACAAAAATTTACTTTATTCTGTGGATTATACTCCACCACTATCCGTCTTTATTTTGTTGCTCAAACTGACCCAGATGGCAGCCACTGGGAACTACAAGTGGCTGGGAACTCCTTTCATTGTGCTGTTGTTACCTTTTGAGCACTTGCTCACTTTCTGACATCAGATATTATTCC
This sequence comes from Camelus dromedarius, assembly GCF_036321535.1. NCBI lineage: Eukaryota > Metazoa > Chordata > Mammalia > Artiodactyla > Camelidae > Camelus > Camelus dromedarius. The sequence goes on along the minus strand of NC_087467.1, from coordinate 7,709,564 downwards.
AGACTCATTTTGTACTTTTCCTATCCCAACCCAGGAATCAGTATTTCTCCAAAAAGCACTAGCTCATTCAAGAATGAGATTTAGAAACTAAGATCCGGGCATTTGTTGTGCTCATGGCTACTAAGTCATCCATGCTTGTAGGCACGCCCAATGGAGGGAGTTAAGAAATATACGTATACCCACTTAAATGCATCCATGTCTATTTCTCTATCCATCTATCATCTATATAGATATCAAGTCATAGGTAATACTGATTCCCCCACTTTCGATCCAGTACCACATGGTTCATTCTAGTTACTCCCTTTTCCTAATTTGTAACTACTTTCCCTGAAGAAAAAAATTTGGCTTTCATTATTCACAACATACTCATTTTCTCAGTCCCAGAATACACATAAAATAATTTCAGGATTGCTAATGCATACCTCTGTGAAAAATAAATTAAAGTTAAATATTTGTGTTCCGGACATTTAGAAAGACATATAATAAAGAATTCATGTTTTGCGCTTAGACAGTTACACATTTCCAGAATTTTGTATTGCTATTTAACATGTAGTTGAATATCTTCAGCCCCAAAAGCATCAATCCAAGTCCGAAATTTTCCACTGTTAGCACCTAATGAATTTCAATTGTATAAAGTTCCATATCCTACGTTTCTCATATTATTAAAGGTTCCTTTATTTTCCCCCCCAGTCATTTTTATTTAGAAAAGAGAACAAATGGCAACAGCGTATCAGCTCCATAAGGACAGTGATTTTGTTTTTTGGTTTTTCCTTTTCTTTCTCTACTGTAGCTCTAGTGCCTGGAAATGAACTTGACCTATACCAGCCACTCAACAAAAACTGGTTGACTAGAGTATTCAAATGATAATACAAACAGTTGTAGAATATTGGCAATTCTGCCGAAATTAAGCTGTTGGTGGACAAGCAATCACCACTAGGTGACAGTATAAAACATTCATACCTTGACTAATGCACAAATGTTCTAAATGGGCCCATGAAAGGAAAGTTAGGGATGTCACTATGCAATACCCACAGCTTCCCTTAGGAAAATCTAGTGGTACCTACGTAAGGAAAGCATTATACAAACCCATTAAGTGCTCATCTGTGATAACAGGACAAACATCTTTCATTCAGTAAATACAGATTTTTATCTAAACTACCGTATGTTGGAGGAAAATCAGTAGCATCCATGGCAAAAACCACAATGAACAAACCAAAAAATTATCTTTGCAGGAATCAGAAGTAATCTAGGAACCGAAATGAAAGTTTAAAATACTCAAATTAGTTTCCCCAGAGAAGTTGAAGATGATATTGTATCCAGAACACATAAAGAGACTATTAATTTAAGAATAAAGGAGCCATTAGAGAGAGTAAGAGTTTGTAGAAATTAAAATTTTAATTGTGATTACAAAATAGATCAGTCGATGCACTGAATAAAAGAGTAATCAGGCAAGACCAAGGTTAATACTAGAAAGATTATGTTTAAGAAATTTCTCACAATGTAGAATATATACTATATAATATACAAAATGTATTATATGTATTTGTATATAATGTGTTATATGTATTAATATATATAAGAAAGGATAGGTTGCTTTCTTCTTTACAACATGGAGGTTCAATTCCAGAATGCCAATGTTAATCTAATAGATATTCCAGGAGGAGTTAATGATTAATGAAGGGAAGGAAATATCAAAGAAATAGTAGGAACATTTTTGATTGAAAGAACTTAGCAGGTGTTGAGCTGGATATACAGCAGAAACCCATATATTGAGTTATTCTGGTGCAATTTGAGAGCTTGAGGGATAAAGAGGAAATCAAGAAATCTTCCAAGGAAAAGATAATAATGAAAAAGATATGTATAACAAATGAAACCAAACTGATCTCAGCAAAATTAGATGCTCAGAGACAGTGGAAAATGCTATCAAATTTAAGTGGGAAAATGGTTTAAAATAATACTTCTATGTATAGTTAATCTATCAATTACATTTGAGATATATTTTTAAGATATAAGGACAAAGTTTACAAGCCATCCTTCCTCACTATGAATAGATGATGCTTGGAATATTGTAAAATAAAGAAAAAAGAAATAAAAGAGGAAAATTACTATGAGAAAAGAAGCCATTAGCCTGAGTATGAACTAAAGGAATAGTCCTCAACCCTGTTCAAACATTAGAATCACATCTGGAGCTTTTAAAAATACTATTGTCCAAAGAGAAGGGCATCTGGAATGCTGATAAGGTTCTATGTTTTAGATTATAATTATACAGAACACGTAGTAATATTTAGTCACAAAAATTACACATACCTAATTTCAACCCCAGACTTAACTAAATCAGAAAACCTAGGGGGTTCGGTCCAAGTGTAGACATTTTTTAAAAGCTCCTCAGGTCATTATAATTTGCATCCAAAATTGAACTACTGCCCCCAGGAGAAACTGCAATGTGGACAAATTAATATTTTTGAACCCCTGGTGCAGAAGGTTAAGCTAACCATGCTCCTTCATTCATAACATATCAAATACCCGTATTGTTTTATTCATTCCTTAAGTTATGCATTCCTTCATTGTCATCTCCCATTCCCATTTTCCATTCTTCCCCAGAGAGTGTGCTCTTGTTTTTAATGTCTGTCCTTTTGCTTACATGTTTTTTATAAAATATGAATTGTTGTGTAGGCTTGTAATTTTAATTTAGTTAAAATGTATTATATCTGATAACTTATTCTGTTACTTTAGACAGTTACTGTCAAATATTATCAATCAAAAACTAGTACAACAATTATAAAATCTATTGATTATAATTTATAAATAAATATATCTATTATATATCCAAATAAACAGCTATTATATATAATGTATATGTAATTTACAGTATATATTATAATATTTATATATTATATAAAATATATTATTTATATTTATATTATATATATAATTTATATTATATATATTATATATTATATAATATAATATGTATTATATATTATTATATTATATAATATATATTTATATGTATTTATATTAAATGCATTATATAATATATAATACATATTCATATTATATAATAATATACATTATATAATATATTTATACATATAAATACATATATATACATACATAAAATATACATACATAAATACATATATTTATATTTATATGTTATATAAATATATTTTATATTAATATTAATATCTTTATATTTATAAATATTTCATACTTTATATAAATATAAATATACATATAATTTATATAATGTATAATATATTTATATATGATTTATATATTATATAATATATAAAATTTATATTATAATGTATTACATATTATATGATATATTTATAAATTATATATAAATAAATATATTTATTATAATCTGTATTATAAAATATATCAATATAATGGTTAACAGCAAAATTAACTACAAAACAAAAAATATTTTAGAATATTTAATTTCAGAGTACAGAATTGAGCCAGGGAATAGAGATCTTCCATTTTATTAGACTTTAATTTTCAAGATGACTTCCTTCTCAGAAAGATCAAATCCTTTTTACTTTTCAGGGCATGTAGTACCAGTATGGCACATTGTATGTGATGTTTAGCTATTATTCTCCTTCTGAAGTTTTAATTTGAGTATTATAGGACTTTTTGATGTATTAGTGTCATGTTTTGGACTAACTCTTATGCTTGTGTTTAGCACAGCATAGCATGTTTTCAAAATCCATGGAATGTTCGTAGGTTCCTATCTTGAATGTGAAAACATTTTTTTTTACAAGTGACAGCTTTCTCTGATTGCATTGCTTTGCTGGAAAAAAAGATCAGCTTTCAACCAATAAATTTATGATCTCTTGAAAACAGCATATTAAAAACGGGACAAGTATCATAATTTGATCTGAAATAACAGCACATATATTTGTGTGTACATCCTCCAGGATAAACTTGCAGGAATGCATTTAATTAAACATATCTAAATAGCGAAGCATGTGTAAAAGCAGGCAAAAAGAATAAAAAATGTAGAAAGTTACAAAGTCTTTGGGTATCTATAATATTCTGATCTCAAATAAACATACGTGGAATAAGATGAATTCTTCCATTCCACAGATGCCAAAAGAGGAAGAAGAGCTTCTAGCTGCCACTGGGAGAGACAGCTGCTACTTAGCCAGGGATGCCTTAGGAGCTGGCCAAGACAGTCAGGCAATGAGCACCAAGCTGAACCCCCAACAAAAGTAAAAAAAACAATTTTATATGTTCATTCTGTTAGTGAGTTTCTTATTGAAATAAGAAACCCTCGATTCATTGTTCTTTATATCTGTGGCACATTCTAGCTGAAAAGCTAGAATGGCAAGACCATGCTGGGATACGCTATGGAAGATTAAGTAGAAGAAAAACTTTTTATAGTATAGAACAAAAATGCATATAGGCATACATGTATCTGAAAACATAGGACTTTAAATCAGCGGAAATGGATATCTTAATTTTACCCATTTATTACTGAATATTTTGCAATGGTTCTTACTGGTGAAGAAATGAAGAAGGTAAGGTGTACCTCTTTGGACGCTGCATTACTTTTTCCATGGAAAAGTGAATTAGCTGACTCTGTATTCACAGGATAATTACAAGCTCACAGATGTACACACAGCCACAGAAGGCATGGTCCAATGAAAAGAGTAATTTGGGGCAAGATTGAATCAATGACCTTATTACCAACCTATATACTCTATTGTGTAGATATCATCACAGAGAAAAAAAGAATGAAGCTTTATATACATATATATCCTTAACACTTCATTATTTGATTTTATCCATTCGATAACCCTGAAAGATAAGTAGCACCAATGTTGAGTATTTCCAAGTTACAGGTGACTAAACTGAGAGTGAAAAAAATCAAATACTTGCCCAAGTCCTCACAGCTAGAGGTAGCACGAGACATGGTGCCAGGCCATGGGAATCAACGTGACTCTGCCATTTGTTCTATCTTATGACTTCAAACAACCACAGGCAGCCACGGCTTTATGTATATTTACCAAGTAATTGCCAGTTCTCAGCCATTTAGCAACATCATCCTTGATTACAATACCTATACTGCAGAATAACTGCCCCCCAAAATGCCCATGTCTTAATCCCTAGAACTTGGGAGTATGTTAAGGTTACATGACAAAGGGAAATTAAGGATGCTATTTAACTGACCTTAAAGTTCAGAGATCATGTGGGGTTACAGAGAAAGTAAAAATAGACAGCTAAGACTTCGTCTTTTTAGGGTTTAGACATTAATTGAGGAAGAATGACAAAATTAACATGGGTAGAATAATACATCCATGTCTGTGCACAGAATACTGGCATTTCTGTAGGACCGTTGTCTCTTCTCATAGCGTTGCTTCTATTTCCCTGGGGATGTATTCCCCTCTCCACCCTTCTCCTCAGTCACAATGTTAGAAATGGACACAACCAAAGAAAATAGGTAGTATCTGAACAACGGGGACCTAATTAAATGTCAAAGCCTTTGCACAGCAAAGGAAACCATGGATAAGATGAAAAGACAACCTACTGAAGGGGAGACAATATTTGCAAGTGATACGATTGATAAGGGATTAATATCCATAACATATAAACATCACATACAACTCAATAACCACAGCAACAACAAAACCCAATTAAAAAATGGGCAGAAGACCTAAACAGACATTTCTACAAAGGAAACATACAGATGGCCAATAGGAACATGCTCAACATCACTAATCATCAGAGAAATGCAAATCAAAGCCTCAGTGAGGTACCACCTCACACCTGTCAGAATGACTATCATCAAAAAGACAAATAACACATGTTGGCAAGGATATGGAGAAAAGGAATCTTCATGCACTATTAGTGAGAATGTAAATTGCTACAGCCACTATGGAAAACAGTATGACGGGTCCTCAAAAAACTAAAAATAGAACTACTATATGATCCAGCAATTCCACTTCTGGGTATATATTTGAAGAAAATGAAAACACTAATGGGAAAAGATACCTGCACCCCAATGTTCATAGCAGCATTATTTATAATTGCCAAGACATGGAAACAACCAAACGGTCCATCAACAGATGACTGTGTGTGTGTGTATATATATAATGGAATATTACTCAGCCATAAAAAAGAATGAAATTCTGCCATTTGCAACAAAGTGGATGGATCTAGCAAATATTATGCTTAGTGAAATAAGTCAGACAGAGAAAGACAGATACTCGATGCTATCACTTACATGTGGAATCTGAAAAATAAAACCAATGTACACAACAAAACAGAAACAGACTCACAAATATAGAGAACAAACTGGTAACTACGAGGGGAGAGAGAAGGGGCAAGACAGGGATATGGGACTAAGAGATACAAACTACTATGTACAAAATAGATAAACAACAAGGACCTATTATACAACACAACGAAATATAGCCATTATCTTGTACTAACTTTAAATGGAGGATAATCTATAAAAATATTGCATCACTACATTGTACACCTGAAACTAATGTAATATTGTAAATCAACTACACTTTAATTTTCAAATGGTAAAGAGACAATAGGTATCTGGATCAGTGTAGTTTTCCGACTGATTAACATATAATTAAAACAGAAAAGAAAGGAAAATGATACCTACTTATGTGCCCATCAAATACAGCCACGGATGTTAATAGGCCCATATGTATTTGAGGATCATGTCATTAAACTGAAAGGAAGCCATTGGAGACTACAAAATCCCACATATATACAATTTCATAAATTTATGAATAAGTGAAATATATCAAAATATGACGCTCTGGCTGTGCCCTAGGCATTCTTTGAGGGAGGAGGTTTGATCCGCACGAAACAAGCTTCAGTGTTAGGCTTCACCTGCTGGCTGGGCGCTCAGGCAGAGCAGTCCAAATACTGAAGCAGCCCTTTCCTCCCTCTCCCAGAGGTTGTTCCCATAGAGACTGCAAGGAAAGCAAAGCACAGGAGTGAGCTGGTGCAGATGGCTGTGCACCACCACTGCCTTCCCCAGCTGGCAAATCAGTAGCTGTAACAAGCAGTGAAAACAACTCCAGAAAAACCTCGAATCACCCATTGACTATCAGCACCTACTGTGTGCCAAGTAACGCGCGAGGCATTGGGGACACGACGGTGAGCAAGTTAGGTATGGTCCTAGCTTAGAGGCCGATGAGGAAACTGAAGTTTCGAGAAACGATAGTTTGTAACTTGCCAGACGTCACACAGCTAGCAAAAGTGGAGCCAAGATTCACACCAGCGTCTGACCTTCAAAGCTCATTCCCTCAGCCACTACCCTAGACTACTATTTCTTTTTCCCTTTTTCACCCTGCAATTAGGAGAGGAAATTTCAGGGCAACAATTCATAGGAGGCAGGTCATCCAGGGCCTAATGAATGTTTCTTTCGATATGAATTTGAGGGCCCCTGGAATTGCATCCAGATGCAATTTTGTCTTTTCTGATGAGCAGCATGGGCCCCGGTCTGCCAAGTCCTGGCTTGACTGAATTAATCAGCCCGAGGCTGTCCCAGGGAAGCCAGCCATTCTGCAGTGACTTTCCCCATACAGATGGCCCCGTAGTCAGCCCTGAGAATGTGGAGGGAGGTCTGGCTTGGCGTTTCAGCAGCAGACTGGGTGGACAAAGGCCTGGGTGGACACATATGTCCAACCAATTGTATTGCGTCTATTTCCTGTCATTTAAACCCAGTGTCATTTATTATTCAACTCAGAGTGTATTTTGGAGATTTAATTTGTAGCGTATATGACACATAGTAAATTGGTATGTATTATCTCAGTTCATTTGCTGGAGGACAGGTGTTCACATCACAAGAACCAACAGCCCCATCGACAGTAATTGGTGCCTTGGCTGGCAGTCTGAGCCTAGAGGGCAAGGATTAAAAGTGCATGAAGAATGAACTAATAATAATTTCCACATGCAGCATAGTGTGTTTTACTCGAGGCTCCCAAAGAACATTATAGGCCTTAATTCGCCCTCGCGACAGCCCTGCCTGCACTTGCAATTACTCTCCTGCCAAAGCCAGGGAAATGAGAGCCGAGTGTGGCGGACTCCAGTTCACAGAGGGAAACAGTGGCAGGATGGGGGTTACAAACGCAGGAGGCAGGAATCCTTGTTCTCTCTCCTTGGAATCTCACCACTTCCATTTTCCTCTCATTTATTATTTAGCGTCTTTGCTAGGGTATTATTAAGGAACCCAGACGGGGGAATTCAATTGTGTTCAGGTTAATTAATTTCAAAATGTTTGCAAGTCTGCATGGTGCACTAAATCACACTCAACACAAATTAAAACAAACAAAAACAACAGGATGTATATATATATATATATATATGTATTTCTCATCATGGTGACCATGTTTCAAATGTATGTAGCATGCAGACAAAAATCACAAGACTCACAGACATGGAAAACAAACTTATGGTTACCAGCAGGGAAAGGGGTGGGGAGGGATAAAATTGGGAGTTCCAGATTTGCTGATACTACTATATATAAAATAGATAAACCACAAGGACCTACTGTATAGTGCAGGGAACTATATTCAATACTTTATAATGGCCTATAATGAAAAAGAATATGAAAAGGAATATATATGTATATATATATATATATATATATATATATGAATCACCATGCTGTACCGCAGAAATCAACACAACTTTGTAAATCGACTCTACTTCAGTTAAAAAAAACATAATAATCACAACAAGCCATTGAACACACTTCAAGTAACATGCAGGCAGTATGGTTAAGTATTTCTATGTGAGGGCAGTCAGACTGGGTAGAATATAAAGATTTGTGTGAAGCAAAGAAATTCCAGAGCCTAGGTCTTATCTTAACTACACATCTAATGTCATTTCAGAATACTTTGCATGCTAAATTCACTTAAAAATATGAAATTAGAAAACCCTGTCCTTGTGGGTTTTGCTAATAATGAGCAGGGAGGAAAAATGGAACTTTTGCCCTGGAGCTCAGGTGAAAAGACATAATTAAAAATACTGCACTGGAAAAAAGTGATTTTTACTTCCCAAGTGGCATTTGGTTTCTGCGTACTTACAAATAGCCATCTAGAACAAAACCAATACACTCAATTAAGTTCCTTCCACTTATAACAAATGCAGTTTTCTTTATCACCAGTTGGGAAATTCCAAAGGATAAACTGAATAAAATGGAAAAAGAAATTGACTGCCATCTTCTCTTTTCAAGCGTAAGGTATGCAAACATGAAATACTTTGAGATTTCTGACCTTTGGGAAATTAAATTTGACCAATAACATGATGAAGGTGTACAAAGTCACGACCCACAGTCAAGCAGGCAGTACATGGTACAACTTCAGGGCACCCCAACATATCCAAGGCTCAGAACGGAGTCCCTGGGTTTGAGCAGGTAGTGGCTTTGCATCCTGTTTTGAGAGGATAAAATGCTTTTTATATTGAATCCAATTTATCTAGTTAACTGGCCCAGTGTGAGCCGAGTATAAAATCATCTAAAACCCTTTGCAGAAGGCAAGCAGTTGTCAGCTTTTGTTTGACATAGATATCAATTTATAATTAATGATCTCATAATTAGCATCATGATGTTTCCAACATAATTCTCATTTTAATCCAAAATGAAAGTGAAAAGAAAGGAAAAAGGGGATCCTCAGAATAGTACCACAGTGTGGGAGAGAAATACAGCTCAAAGAGAGAAGGTAGCTGGTCCCAATTAGTAACCAGAAAATCTAGGAAGGTACACTCTAAGGACCATGATCTTCCAATTCCCTACAAAGTCCTCGATTTTATACCGCTGAGAGGTATGACTGCCCTATTTAATGAGCTTCCCCCAGAGCTATGTTCCATAGCTGAGTAGGGTGAGTTCCATTTGCAGAGTAAGCCACATAAGTAACTCTGGGACCAGATCATCAACAGGTCGACAAAAAAGGAGTCAAGCCAGGAACTCAGTGTCTCCCCAGCCTCATACTCTGCTCTAGTAACTAAGCCAGTGCGTTGCCCTGGAGACACAGTCCTCACGTTGTATCCCATCTACAGTTACCACTTACTGTATTTTTTGATGTCTCAGTCCCTCCCTTGAAATTTGGCGTGCCGACTTTTCTCATTGCCTTGCCCCAGTCCCCTGCCAGGAGCTGCCTGGTTCCTGAACCACGGCCTCTCCTTTGTCACCGTGATCTCTGGCTCCATCCAACCTATCAACACCTGTAGCTGTCATCAGGGAAGCCAACTCCCCAATACGAGAAAGAGGAGCAACTGAGAATATGAAAGCAAAGAGCAGAAAGGATCTGTTTATAGTTACCGTATTATCATTGATAGTAATTTTTGACTTCTCTTCCATTTGGTCTTCGTCTTCATCCCACTTTTTAGCGCCTGGAACAGAGGTGATCATTGAATTCATTCCTGGCTACGTGCGTCTTTTTGTTAATCCTCTTCTCTTCCATCGATGAACACAATAATTTATCTTCTACTCATAAAGTCAGCTGGCGTGGGTTTGAGGTCATATGTTCACTGGAAGAAATTTAAATGATTGTGACCTTAACTCAAGAGAACAAAACCCCTAGTCATATAAAAAATTTTACCACAGTGTGCTAAAGCCCTGTTAGGTTATCTGAAGGCCAGACGTGCCTTTATTCACTTTAAGACTAAGACTTGTCAAATGGATTTTGATGATTTCTATTTCCATTAAGAACATCGCCCGCTACATGCTTGTCACATCTAGAACAGCGCCTAGCACATCACATAAAAGACCCTCAGTTAAACACTTGCTGATTGAATAAATTAGGTAAATAAAATGTGTTTGGATGGCAGATTTCTTCTCAATATTTTTTTCTTCTTCTTGCATTTACTGCATTAGGAACCAGAGTTTTCCATACAAAGGTAGTGAATGTCAAATAAATGAATTGATGGATGAGACCCAATAACACCGGTTATAAAATATCTGTACGATATGATTTCAAATATGTCCAAACATAGGTAAGCAAGAAATTGGAGTGGGAAATGCAGCCCCATAGGAACATAGTTATTTTTTATAAATATAAAAGTATTATATTTTTTATAATATAAAAGTATATTTTTTCTGTTTCAACTTTTCTAAAATTAATATGGATAACTTTAATTTCTATTACCCAAATCATTGTACTCATAATAAAAATAATTTTTAAAATATCAAATGTGTTTAAAGATAAATTCGGCCTTCATCCCAACACTAGTCCCCAAAGATAAATGTCATTAGCACTTTGGTATGAAGTCACACACACAAATAATACATAAATATAAAATGGCTCTGTCACACCATATATACCATACTGTATATATGCTTTTTCACTCAATGATATGGTGTGTGTATACAGTTTTAAATTTTTGACTGTAATAAGTGTACCATTTCACACTTGTTCAATTTTTTTTTGGTGGGGGGAGGGGGAGGTAATTAGGTCTATTTATTTATTCACTTTTGGAGGAAATACTGAGGATTGAACCCACGACCTTGTGCATGCTAAGCATGTGCTCTACCAGGGTTTCTTGTAATGGCAGCACCCCTGTACCCATTTTTGTTTTGGAAAGTGTAGAATGTTATGTCGTCAGAATCTAAAACTCTAAATCTCAGAGGTTAAGAAAAACAAAACAAAATTACACATTTCATTCACGGTATATGTCCACTGTAAGTCAACTGCCTCCGTCTGCTCTCCATTCTGGTGTCCAGGCTGGTCCAGAAGTCATCCCTATCTGAGATGCTGATAGTCTTGGGGCAAAGAAAAAAAAAATAGCACAAGGCAGAATCCAATTCTGGTGCTTCAAGCTAGTCTCTGAAAGTTACCCGAGGCATTTTTGTTCATACTTCATTGGCCAAAGCAAATCCCACGGTCAAGGCTGACGTCAGTTGGATAGAGGTAAGTATTCCTTCCCCGGAGAAGGACAGTGAACATATTAACAAAAAGCACAACCAACTATAATAAGGTGTAACCTTCTAGCAATTAGAGATGAATTGCTGTGTAGTGAGCAATAAAATTATCTCAACAGAAGCTGAAAAATTGTCACCACCATGATAAATATAGCTACCATTTATAAAGTACCTAATAAGAGCCTAGACCCCTGAGGCCATTTAATCTTCATAAAACCTAAGCAATGGTGGGAACGGTGGCTCGAAGAGGCACTTTACCCAAGATTATACAGCAACTTGTGACATGGCTGGAATTCATATCCAGATCTGTCTGAATTCAAAGTCCAGGGTTTCCCCATGCAAAACACAGTGACAGCTATAAAATAGTTTAATTCATTGGGCGTGGAGTTGGACTGATACCCTCCTACACTGACTCTACCGAGATTCTTTGATTGTGGACATTTTAAATTGGGGCTAGGATTTGGTGGATGCAAATTGGCAAAATGGTATCAATTGTTAAATATTTTAAAGCATTTGTTCCGGTTGGTAAACAGCATTGTCTAAAGCTCCCCCGGGATCCTTTTTAGACGTGGTTGAGGATTCCCAGGACTGCATTTTGACTCAGCAAGTAATGTGTTAATTCTACCCTAGTAGGGGGTAATCTAGAGCCAGGGCCACGTCCGTGGTAACCGGTCAGTGCCTGTACTTGTAAAATATTCTCAGTATCACCCTACTCAATGACTCTGTTGAGTTGCAAGTGAGCTAAGTAGAGACTAAAACTTACTCTGAAGGGCATAATTAGTCAATTGGAACAGAAACTGTTCATCAAAAAATTAAGATAAGTTAACAATTAGATATGAAATATGAAAGGGTCATGTGTTTAAAAGCCTTCATGATGAAAATGCATAATTCACATCATTTAATTACAATGAATCAGATTAATAACTAAAGAGATACATGTTTTCATTTTGTTGAAGACAGAATGGGAACTCTGTTCAACTAGCTCATGTTGTCTTTCTTCCAGCCTATTTTGTGTGATCGATAACATCAAATACGGTTAAAGTTAAATATTCTTCTATCAGTAATTGGTGTTAAATAGGCATCAGTTTCATGAACTCAAAATATAGTCATGTTGAAGGTTTAATTTAGCAAACAGGAGGAACACTTCAGTGTCTCCCTATGTCAGTGGTTCTCAATCTTGCCTACACATGGGCTCACCTGGGAACCTGTCCAGGCCATACCCCAGAACAATTACCTGCAGGCTCCGGGGTTGTGGGACACAGGTAATTTTAAAGCTTCCCAGGTGATTCTAATGCACAGCCAAGGTTGAGGACCACCAGCCTGTATCCAAAATGCTCCCCAGTCCTTCCTTTTGGAGATTATGTTCCTTAGGTTGGATCGACTGCATTTCCCTACTTCTCAGGTTTCTGATGTACATCTGCAAAAAGTCCCTGGAAAGAGGGAATGGGGCGCAAAAAAATCAGGAATGAGGGTGAGCAAAATCCTGGTTCGCCAGGGACTGATGGCTTCCCAGGATGCGGGCTTCCAATATAAAAACCCTCCCCAGAACAACCTCCTCTGCCCTTTCTCTGGAGGGACAGCTTACTCAAGTCTATCTCTCTGGGGTCTGGGATCAAGAAATAAAGTGACAAAATGGTCAAGAGAATTGAACAATGTTATGTCCCTTTATGAAAGAGTTTATAGTCCATAAGCAGCATAGAAAGAGTGAGACCTTAGAAAGCTCTAGAGGAGTGGAAATTTTTCCATCATCATGGGTTTTATTTTGTTGAAGCCTAAAATATTTGCACATATAGTAGCAGTCAGCCTTTCCTTCTCCTTAAGCCCTCAGGCACTTGATTCACTGGCCCCTGCAGGGCTAAAATTTAGCAAGCTTTGCCAAAATAGGCCAATTTCACCAGCATTTAAAAAAAAAAAACTGTTTAAGGGACTAGACTGTTTTCAGTGGGGAGAGGAGAAATCTGCAGAATTATTCTGTCACCTCACAGCTTTCTGTTTTTGTTATGTTTTAACCAGTTACACCCTGCCTTCTAATGTTCAGTCTCACAGAACTCAGCAACTTTTGCATATAAAATCCTCTGCTGTTTCCAATTTGTACAGAATGCAGCAAGGTGTTTACTGGCAGTCGGACAGTTTATAGGTAACACCTGATTACAGCTCCACTAACATCGGCGCGTTACCCTATTATGGTGAACTTTTCTCTGTACAGTGGTGAATGGGCCACAGACAGCTGTTGGGTTGCCTTAAGCATGACATTGAATATTGATGTGCTTTGAGACAACCAAATAGAATAGAATTTAGCTTGCCTTCTCTCTAAATGTTTTCTATTGAGGTATATGAAGCCATCTGCATACTTACACTGTTTCCTAAATCCTACTTTTTACTGTGGCACAATGATGCCCCGCGGAACGAGGTGAGCACTGGAATGCCATTTAAACTTGACTCCCACTTCTTTTTTTTTTCTTTACTGCCACTATCTTGCTGCTATTCCTTCTACTCTGTGCTGCTCCGTTCTTCTTCCTTATCTTGACTTCTCTCTCCTTATTTCTTCCATGTCTCGTATCTCCTTTACTTGCACACCAGCAACTTGGCTTCAAAATGAAACATGTTTCCTTCTGGTCTGTGAACTGACCAGTTGCCTTCTGTTACAGTCTTGGGAGCTCCTTCACACTCAACAATATTTTCCCAGGAGCTGTTCCTTCCTGTCGGTGTCTGTTTTTCTGGTTCAGGCTTCCCATATGTTTTCAAGTTCCATGAAGACTGGCGCCTGGGCTGGTGATGCTTTTTACGTTTTTGTATTTTTAAGCATCATGTTCTTCAGACAACAGAGTGCTTATCTGAGGCAGGAAAAAGTTCTATATTTTGGGAGAAGATTCCAAAAATAAATAATTATCCTCAAGTAGAAGTAATGATGGACCCGTAGTGAAGTTAAGTTGTAGATTATTACACTTAGGTATTTGATTCCACATGCATTCATTAAACACTGCTCCGGGTCAGGCACTGGGCTGGGTGTTGGAAAGGTAAAGATGAACAGGTGATGGTTCACATTCTCCGTGAAACCTCAAGTTCACCTGGGAGATAGATGTATGAACAACTAACATTTCATTTTCTTTTAAAGCTTCTGTTTACTCATCTATGAAACTCATCTTAACTTTTCAAGACTTTTCATTGAAATGTAGTTGAATTACTATGTTAGTTTCAGGTGTACGGCAAAGTGATTCAGTTTTATATATATAAACATACATATATAGTTTTTCTTTTCAGATTCTTTTCCATTATGTTATTATAAGAAATTGAATACAGTTCCCTGTGCTACACAATAGGTCTTTGTTGTTCATCTTTTTTATATATAGTAGTGTGTGTCTGTTCTTCCTCAACCCCCAATTTTTCCCTCCCTGCCCTTCTTCCTTTGGTAACCATAGTTTGTTTTCTATGTCCATGAGTCCGTTTGGCTTGTAAATAGAATTTGTATCTTTTTTTTTTTTCCGATTCCACATGTAAGTGATGCTGTATGGCATTTGTCTTTCTCTGTCTATCTTACTTCACTCAATATGACAACCTCTAGGTCTATTTATGTTGCTACAAAGGGTATTATTGGGGTGCATGTGACTTTTTGAATCATACTGTTCTCTGAATATATATTATTCCATGTGCCTATTGGCCATTTGTGTGTCTTCATTGGAGAACTGCTTGTTTAGGTCTTCTGCCCATTTTTGGATTGGCTTGTTTGTTTTCTGTTATTAAGCTATACGAGCTGCTTATATATTCTGGAAATTAAGCCTTTGTCAGTTGCATCATTTGCAAATATTTTCTCCCATTCTGTAGGTAGTCTTTTTGTTTTATAAAAGCTTTTATTTTAATATAATGTTTTGTTAGATATCTTTTCTAGTATTATAAGCATGAGACTTCAAAAATACACTATCAAAATGACACTATACATTTCATATATGGACATTAATCAGATATCTTTTGAGGATTATTTGGTATTTAAATAATTTAAATATAGGATATTTGTAGTTACTATTATTCATAAAATGAAATAAAGGGACATTTGAGATCATTGAGAATGTTGTAATCTTTTGATGATGTTACTAAGCAGTAGGAAATATGTTACATTTTGATGGAAAAGTTTAGTTTTATTGGTATTTTAAACTGTTTATGAAAAACAGACTATATCTAAAGTTATAAGTTATGAAAAATAGTAATCTAATACTTGGGTGAACATGAAACTAATATTATTCATAAAATATTGTATATACATGTGCTTGTGTGTGTGTGTTTGTGTCTGTCTGTGAGAGAGAGGAGGAAAAAAACAAGCATTTCAAACACCTGACCTAAAATTAAACTTAGTAAACAAGTAAAACCATGGAGTATAAATCTTAGATCTAAGTCACATTTATCATTCTCTTTGGAACATAGATTAATATTTAGCAGATACCTTGAAAGAGCATAGCTTTTGATATCTTATAAATATACTAGAAGATTAAAATGTTTTAATAAATAGACTTTTATCTGTTATTCTAAAACTGATACACTGGCATGGAAAAAGTACTGAGTCTTCCTTATGTTTTCTATTAGAAGACATATCTTGGGTGCTGGATTCATCTGTGATTCTGCTAGCTCAAAACATAGCTGAGACAGAATCTTTCCACTCACCTTCCTTTTGGGGCTGTCTCTTTGGGGCTCATTTTGTGATACATTTTTTCAATTTTATACTTTAAATCAGATCTTCAGTCATTCTACTTGATTTACCTTCTTGTAAAAAAATTTTCAGCATTAATTTTATCAGCCACTCATAACATACACTAGTCATCATGACTTGAAAGACACAGTTGAAGGGGAGCTTAACTGGATGAGATTGAATCCACCACACACATCACGACACAGGCTGTAGATACGTGTTTACAGCTAAAGGAGAAATGGGGGTATGTTTTTCTCTCTCTGACGTACTAGGTAAGTAACACTATTAACTTATTCATCTGTATGGGAGCTACGTGGAACGTATGGCTTTGGTTTCCTGAATTCTGATTGATGCTGGAAATCAAGGGCTAGCGCTTTTGAATTGCTACTCACTGATTTAGCACAGATGCAAATCCATCTAGAATGGAATAAAATCTTCCTGAATAATCAGTTCAGCACAATTATTTATAGAGAATCAGGCTGGGCCTCCAAAACTTATGCAATCATATTGCAGCATGGCTAAGCTGGTTATTTAAATTAGGGTGGCCACACAATCCATATGATTACCCAAATATCGTTCATTAATACATTCTAAAATACTCTGAATATGCCATAAATAATTTCTTCCTTTTCAAATGGACACAGAGTTTCTAGTTCCTCCTAGGGATGTAAATTAAAGAGAAAGCCAAAGAATTTCATCTCGTATCTGCCTTCACAAATGGTTCTACTTTATACACAGATGTCAGAGCCCAGCATTTGGGAAAGTGATAAGGGGACACGGTAAAGCCTTCCTGGGAGGGAAAAAAAAAATCTAGGACAGGGGAGAAAAATAGAGCACAGAGGGCAAAGCAAAACCCCGAGGAGTAGAATAAAATGCACAACAAGGGCAGGAGTGCCTGAACACAGCTAACAATATGTGTACATAAGCACAAACATGCATGTCCACCCCCATGCTCCACAAAGGGGACAAAACCAGACAACAGATTAGAGGACATCTATCATCTTGGCTTGAGTCACTCCACAGTGCTGAGCCTGAGACAAAAGCTTGCATTCAGATAGCTCATTTTGGAAACTCATCCCAAGGAGCAAAAGTAGAGGGCAGACAAGGGTGACTGGGGGAAGGAAAAAGAAAGCAAGTCCAAGGGATGGTTATCAAACTGGTTCCCACCGTGGGCACCTGGGACTTGATCCTACCGGAGACCTCCTGAAGAACTATAGAGTGAGACTCAGAATGGTCTGCTCAGGGCAGAGGGAAATGTTCATCCACCAGCTCCTGCACCCACGGCTCAAGATTGCCCACTGCAGGTTTGCATAAGCACCAGAATGGCTCAGCAGAATCCAAGACATCCAGGTAACAGCAAAAGAGAACCCATGACAGAAAGTGAGGAATACTCAGTCCAGCTGATTGCACTTGTACCTAAACGGTATCGCAACAGCAAACGGGATTAAAAGATGGGCCGAGAGGGTCTGAGGCAGGGCATGAGAGGCGTCTAGGACAGCCAGCCCAGGCACTGCTGGCACCCACCTGCCCCTTACACCAAGTCCAAGATGGCGGTCATCTGCAACATCTACAAAAGACTTGAATTCACTGAAGCTGGAATAGGCTTCAGCCCCAACTGGGATAACTGATCCCAATGCCATAATTGATATTTATACCTTTTCTTCCATTACCCAATTGAACTTGTCCTTGAAATTAGACTGCTTGACCAATGGGAAAACTCTGACTTTTATTCCCAAAGGGTCAGGACCCCTAGTTGGTTTACCCCTATTGGGCCATGGTTGTGGACACTGCCCATTTACTTTGATCACCCTGTGTAGGAGAAACAAGACATGCTCCAGGGAGCTCCCTGGGTTTCACAAGTGGTCCTAGTAAGAACTGCCTCACAGCGAGCTTAGCCCTCTGTAGTAATTAGGTTCAGTTACTCTCACCAACATGGGAACTCCTTTCTCTGCCTGAAGACCCACTAGCACAAGGAGCCGAACGTGATCAAGTGATGGTCATAGTTATAGGTTCCATGGAATCTTTATTGTGCCCCCTAATGGAAGCATCTATGTCTCCCAAACAAGATATATCTTCCAAAATGGCCTAGGGCAGAAAGCACAGATTTCATAGGTGGGTATCTGGGTAGATGATGAGAGAGGCCAATGCTCCTGCTTCCCGCTGTTCTCAGATCTAGCTGTTGGGGACACAGTGCCTTAATATCAGCTGGTGGTTCAGGGTGCATGCCACATCCTGGAGTTAGTGCTCCAGCCCTGCATGGCTCCAAACTGCTACCTCTGTGGAGTCTTTTATAAACCATTCCATCATTCTTTTTCACTACTTCTAGGTCACGCCATATATGTGAAGACCAGTGGATCCTATAGTTAGACGTTCATTGTTACCCTCATTAATTGTGAAGTGTACCCCTTTGTCTGAGGTCACGTTTTCTCGCATCTCATGTTGTGAAATCAGGCGTGTAGTCATCCCTCTGATGATGGTGCTAGTAGAAGTAAACTCATGTTTTCAGCTTATAAAAGGCAACCATTGCTCCTCGAGAGCTGAAGGAGTTGCCATAATTCACTTGCCATCAAGGAAGGAAGGGTGCCCTACTGAGGGGTCAGGGTCCATCTCTGCTTTCAGCAGCCTGGGCAATCAGCAAGTAGCTGCAACTGGATCAGTCTCAGTGAGGGGACCCAAGCTTTGGGACCTGTCTATAGCCTCCATCCCTGCCCCCTGTCCTACTCGCTGTGTCAAAGCCCTAGAATGGCTAAGGACAAAGACCGCTGAACAAGCCAGCCTGTCTCCCTGGTTGGTGAGTGCCTCCTCTACCGCAGAAGCCCCCTGGCTGGCATCACCACATGGTGCAGAGGTCCTTCTGCTTCGCACTGACTCCCACAGGTCCACACCTGAGGGGCAGAAGGTGGCAGTCCATTTTCAGCTAGCACCAACATATATAGCCAGTCTGCTTCTGAATCACATTTGGGTTTTCCTCCTCTGTTATTTGGTGATTGAGAACCTGCACCCCACACACTATGAGCCTCACCCCAAAGCATATGACTTCCAGGGCCCAAAGCATAAAGTATTCAGAGCAGTAATCTCAAGCACAATATATGCAGGTTCAAAGACCCCCCCCCAAAAAAATCTCACCAAGAGCTGTGTCCTTTTTGTTAGGAGCACATGGATAACAACTTGCCCTTTATCTCAGAGGGAGTGGCGATATGGTCCAGACCCAGAGACTCTGACATCGTCACTGATTTTGTAGGTCCCCGAAACTCCATGGTGTTATCCTCTCACTTCCTGGCCCCTGTGTGTCTTACCAGGGAATACACAGTCCTTGCCACTTCCTGACCACTAAGTCCAGTTAGCATATTGCCACCAATATAGTTGACCCACGTGATATCCTTCAGAACATTAAACTGATCAGGGTCCATGAAAATTATACTGTGGCAAAGAACAAGGGAGTTAATACAGGGCTGAGATTAGAGAGGAGACGGTCTTCGTACATAATCCAACTGTTTTGGATCTTCTTGACTAACGGGATTGGGAAAAAAATCCCAGTTCAATGGCCTCATATGTGATTCCAGAGACTGTTCAAGTAGAGGGGCCATATCCAGCAAAACAGCTACAGTGAGGCTTACCATTCGGTTAAATTTATATCAACCCACCATGGTGCACCACAACCCAGAAAGATTCTGTGAGGCCTTACAATTAAATCAAATGGCAACGTAATGAAACCGCCGCTCCCGCATCCTTTACGTCTTTAATGTTGGCTCTAATCCTTTCAATTCTGCCCAACGTGTGATTTACCATCTTGCCGGCGCTGGGAGCTGGGGGGAGCAGCACGAGGACAGTTTCTGGGGCTTCCATTAGACCCTTCCTACAATCGTGGCTATTCCTCCCTAGGTCAGGGAGCCCATGTGAGGGCTCTTCCAGCTGCTGACTATACCCACACTCATCCTGCCTTCAGGAAGTGAGGAGATAACCACAGAGCGGATCCGCGAACCCAACAAACCCAACCCTGGAGGGACTCGGGCCAGGACTTTGCTCATCTCCTGGTCTCTCATCACTTGAACTACTCTCAGAACTGTTGGGCTTCTGAGTGTCAGATTGGACCTGGTACCTAAAAACTCTCAAAATTTCAAAATAGTTCCTCTGAGGGTCCCTTCAGGGGAAGATTATGGGGATGATAATTGAATGTGTTGGCAGCAGCAGTACAGGGTTCTTCCCCAAGAGGGCCCAGCCCCCACCTCAATCACTAAGTCCAGAGCTGGCTAAGATGGGTAAAGCAGTGGTGTCATCCCTGACTTGAAGCAGTGTCAGAGTTACCAGCGTTTTCGTAGCTGGCGGGCTGTGTCGAGTGTGATGGAAGAGGGAGCGCTGGCTTTTGTAATAGCTGGGGCGCTTCAGTGACACAAGAGCAATGGGAAACGTAAAGGGTGTGGAGCTGACTGGTGTGTGTAACTGCTTTAAGAGGCCTTGGAAGTAGAAAATGGCAAGTTCAAGTCAAACCCTGAACTCAGCAGAGACACTTAGAAAGAGGCCATGAATGAGATCTTTCTTATACTTACGCTATTGGTAACTTGTTTACTTGGATCTAAGCTTTCCAGCTTCTCTTCCATCTGCCCCTAGGCTTCTTCATCTGTTGAGATTTCATGAATAAAAATACTATCGCAGAAATAATTGATCAGCTCATAGCCCTTCTTACCATGTGTGCCTGATACGCATGGGGGATTTCACATGAATGGCTCCCGCCCTGCCAGGCTGCATGCTCCGTGTCACGTGTTAGGAATGGAAACTGCATCCCTGCCGTTTACTCTGGCTCGTTGCTTGGTACGTGGTAATGGCTCAGATGATCTCAAATGAATAAAGAACCTGTGAATCAGTTGGTAGAAAGTCACGGTGTCATGTCTCAAAGCAAGGGCTAAGTAAATAGGCTTGGAGACTGGAGGAGCCCATTATTATGGGAGCACCTGCTGGATCAGGGTTTCTTTAACTGACTGCCATTTGTGTCATGGTATAAAACCGCAGTGCGTGTGGGACCATTCCCGGGGTGAAAATGCTGCCTCCAAATTTTCAATGATGTGATACATGGGAGCTATGCTCAGGAAAAAACAATGGAGATGAGTGCTTTCTGTTAGTGTTTAGATAGGTGTCTTATCTATTAAAAATGTCAGTCACATCACTAATTATCAGAGAAATGCAAATAAAAACTATAATAAGGTAGCATCTCACACTGGTCAGAATGGCCATCGTTAAAAAGTCCACAAATGATAAATGCTGGAGACCATTGGAGCACAGGGAACCCTCCTACACTCTTGGTGGGAATGTAATTTAGTGCAGCCACTATGGAAAACAGTATGGAGTTTCCTTTAAAAACTAAAAATAGAGTTACCATATGATCCAGCAATCCCACTCCTGGGCATATATTCAGAGAAAACACTAATTCGGAAAGATACATGCACCCCAATGTTCATAGCAGCACTATTTACAATAGCCAGGACATGGAAGCAACCTAAATGTCCATTGATAGATGACTGGATAAAGAAGCTGTGGTATATCTATGCAATGGAATACTACTCAGCCATAAGAAAGAATGGAATAATGCCATTTACAGCAACATGGATGGACCTAGAGATTATCATAGTAAGTAAGCAAAGTAAGTCAGACAGAGAAAGACAATTATCACATGATATCACTTATATGTGGAATCTTAAAAATGGCACAAACAAACTTATTTACAAAAAAGAAACAGATTCACAGACATAGAAAACAAACTTACGGTTACTGTTGGGGAAAACGGGTGGGAAGGGATAAATTGGGAATTTGAGACTTACAGATGCTAACTACTATATATAAAATAGCCAAACAAGGTCCTACTGTTTAGCACAGGGTCCTATATTCAATATCTTGTAATAACCTATAGTGATAAAGAATATGGAAAAGATTATATATATGTATGTATAACTGAATCAATACACTGTACACCAGAAACTAACACAACATTGTAAGTCAACTATACTTCAATAAAAAAATAATCAATCGATTAATCAACCAATCTCACTGATCACTAAAAGAGATGTAGTCTTTGTTTCAGAGCAATAGGAACAAATTTAAAGGGGGGAGAGAGAGAGAAAACAGGACAGAAGCCAGGAGACCCGTTATCACGCCAGCTCTGCCACTGCTTGGATGAGTGGCTTTAGCCAAGTCTTTTCAGCTTCAGCTTCCACATCTGTGACTGAAGGAGATGACACACAAAGTTCCCTCCAGCTCCACCAATCAGAGACACCAGGAACCCCTGTCTCGTGTTCACATATCCTTCTATTACATGCACCCACTAGAAACGTAGTTCCAAAGTTTAACCAGTGCAACTCAGGACCCCAAATGCTTCCTCACAATGGGCAGGCAGCCAAGACCCTGCTCAAGTATTAGAGGGAACCCTGAGTCCTATCTCCCACTTGAAGGCCTCTTTCCCGCTTGCACGGACCTGAACACTGTCTCATCCCCCGTTTTTCCTGCATGTGCTCTTCCCTCCACGCTCCCTGCTCAAAATTCACCCCTAACCACAAATCAATACCCAGTTAGGGAATATTTCATCCAGCTGGGGCTTTCATAAATTGTGCACAATGTCCCTGATGGTCAGAGATGTTAAATGACTCATTCTGTCCCCTACTTTGGTGCCAGCTTCCTCACTGGGGAAGCCACTCCAGCGTTTTGTCTTTTGAATACCTTTTTGAAGTTTAACTTGCTCCCCTCTTCACGCTTCCTTACACAAAGGTTCCCTGCCCCATTTTTGTAAAAGCCATCTTTGGTGTCCCTTCTTTCCCCTGCCTCCTCTCTCTCTTCCAGCGAGGTCCTGGCTGGGATTCTAATGTCCTCGTCATTGGAGCCCCTTGGTACATGGTATTGCTCTCCAGCTCTGTCCTTGTCAGCCAGGGTATTTCCTGGGCTGCACGTGGAGTTCATCTTTAATATCAACTTATCATGGACTGTGCAGGGGCAAGGAGTGGCTCTCAGTATCACGAGGTGCCAAGATGCTCAGCGTCTCTCTCTTTTCCCAATATATTGATTTTAACCAAAGGACAGACTAAAGGCGCCACGATTCGGTGCTCCTTTAACACGTTCCATTGCAAAGTGGAGCGAACGCGGGAGTATCTGGTACTCCTTCTAATTAGTGGGCGCTCTGAGCCCCTGATTAAGGGGCTCAGAGAGGCACTTCTCACCCTGAGAGCTGGATCAGGCCTCAGCAGCCGCCACTATCGCCTGGGCCTGGGCTACACTCGCTCTGGGGCTTCCAGAGGGCCTGTCACAGCTGAATACAAAGACAGCCTTCTAAGAACCAGAGACCGTTTTAAAAATCAGCCGTCCAAAGCTTGATAATGTCTGACTTCAGATTTATGCTCAGCGATTTTGTTTTTCTTAATCGGGTGTCAACGAAGGAAGAAAGGTGCTGCTTTCTCTTTAATACAACATCACATTCATATGCACAGATGAAAAACGCATGCTTGAGTCTAAATAAACAAATATGCTGCGCTCTAGGTCTGGCGTCTCGCTGTTATCAAGCCCATACCTGAAAGACAATATTTCAGTTTGGGATGAAAGAAAAAGGACTAAAATCGGTTTCCGAAATAAACATTAAAGCCCTGTTTCAGCAGAAGCCCACTTGGATATCATACACCAGAGAGAAAGACAACAGATCCTTACAGCGCTGTGTGTACAAGGAACAGAAATAGTCATAATTAACCCCGCCCCAGGGACTTAACCCCTTCGGGAAAAGGCCAGGCTTCCAGCCTCCTTGTCAAACGGAAATCCTTGTGAAATATCACGTCCTCCAGCTCTGTTTAAAAATGTTTGTAGATAGACACTGTGTGTTGTTGTTGGTTTTTCTTCCTGCCTTCATTTTGTTTTCAGTGTTCATAAGGACAATTAAAACCCAGGCTGCAATAAGGCATCTGTTGTAAACAAGTTCAGACAAAGAAAGCGATTTCTCTGGCAAGTAGGAGGGCTGTGCTATAGAAAGCGGAGATGATCGCAGAGAATAAATCCCTTTTTACCTCCACGCTACTCCTTCACCTACCTTGGGGACCTCGGTGGCAAACATTCTCAGCTGCGCAAGTTTGTTTCTGGAAACACTAGACATCAAGAATATTGTTAATCTCTACGATTTGCATTGCTTTTTACTCTTAAGGGTTCAGCCTCATCCATTCATAGATATTCTAGCATCTGTCCTTTCTGGACTAAGAGGCAGTAGGCCTCTGTCTACATCAACAGAAGCAGATCTGCTAGGTTCCCTTCCACCCTGCCTGGGCACTTGTACACAAACACGCAGGCGCACAGACATGCACACACAACACACAACACAGTGCACAGACGTGCACACCTTTGCACACACACAAGAACACGCACACAACAAAGCACATGTGCACAAACAGGCACATGTGTGCACAGACGTGTGCACGCCCACACTCACACACGCTCACACACCCACAGAGACACACGTGCATGCATCCTCACTAGCACATGCGCAGCGCACACACATGCCTCCCTGACTGGCCACGGAGAGAAGGTCTCTGTCTTCCCTGCCCAGCTCTAGTCCTCTGGGCTTCTGGGCTCAGGCTCATTTTCTTTCTTTCTTTTTTTTTTTTTTTAACATTTTTTATTGATTTATAATCATTTTACAATGTGTCAAATTCCAGTGTTCAGCACAATTTTTCAGTCATTCATGGACATATACACACTCATTGTCACATTTTTTTCTCTGTGAGTTATCATAACATTTTGTGTATATTTCCCTGTGCTATACAGTGTAATCTTGTTTATCTATTCTACAATTTTGAAATCCCAGGCTATCCCTTCCCACCCTCTACCCCCCAGTAACCACAAGTCTGTATTCTCTGTCTGTGAGTCTATTTCTGTCCTTTATTTATGCTTTGTTTTTGTTTGTTTGTTTGTTTTTGTTTTTGTTTTTTAGATTCCACATATGAGCGATCTCATATGGTATTTTTCTTTCTCTTTCTGGCTTACTTCACTTAGAATGACATTCTCCAGGAGCATCCATGTTGCTGCAAATGGCATTATGTTGTCGGTTTTTATGGCTGAGTAGTATTCCATTGTATAAATATACCACCTCTTCTTTATCCAGTCACCTGTTGATGGACATTTAGGCTGTTTCCATGTTTTGGCTATTGTAAATAGTGCTGCTATGAACATTGGGGTGCAGGTGTCATCCTGAAGTAGATTTCCTTCTGGATACAAGCCCAGGAGTGGGATTCCTGGGTCATATGGTAAGTCTATTCCTAGTCTTTTGAGGAATCTCCACACTGTTTTCCATAGTGGCTGCACCAAACTGCATTCCCACCAGCAGTGTAGGAGGGTTCCTCAGGCTCATTTTCATCACTGAAAATCACCATCGTCAGCCAAACTCTCCTCAGTGCCTCAGGGAAAGTTCACTCCTATGGCTGCCTGCACATCTCCTTCCCATATTAGGCCCCAGAGCCAAATCTTTCCATTTCAAAGAAAAAAATCACGATCCCCAAACTGGGCAGCCACTCTCTGTAGCCCTGTTTGAGGACCTGCTTTGCGCATCTTTCATGGAGCTACAGGAAGGTGACCCAGAGCTCTCGAGCCTTCCTCTGCAGGTGACAGCAGTGTGCTAACCCCTCCCTCACCCCGCCCACCTGGAAAGCCAGCCGAGCAGCTACTGGAAAACCAAGTCCATTTCCTTGCCGCTCTGGGGCAGGGACTGTGTCTCACCCATCCTTGCATCCTCAGTGCCTAGCACTGAGCCACCACAGAATTCAGTAAAGATATGCTGAATAATGAAATTCTAAGATTTGATCCTTACCCCTCAGTTACTCAAATCTGGGTAGACATACTCCCAGGAGTATATGCCTGTGTCCCAGGGAGCATGAGAAGTCATAGGATAAACCTACTACATCATCCTGGAAAGCCCACTTTATTTCTATTTTGGGGGGAAGGGAGATAATCAGGTTTATTTATTTTATTTAGTTAGTTAGTTTCTAATGGAGGGACTGGGAAATTGAACCCAGGATCTGGTGCATGCTAAGCACCCAGATTACCACTGAGCTATCTTCTCCCCCACCCACTTTATTTCTATTAAAAAGATTCTTTTCCTATGAAAGCAAACACGGGAGAGGGAGGATCTCCTACATGTCAGGTTGGCAGTTATGATAAAGATCACAGGCTTTGAAGACAGTTTTAAATTCTATACCCACCACCGATATGCAACGCAATCTCTTGTAAGTTTTAAAAACGTGTCCAAACATTTTTATTCTCAGTTGTAAAAGAGAGACGATAACTGTCTCAAAGAGATTTTGGGATTCAAATAAAAGAACGTATTGTTAGGGGAGTTCATTTAACAGTGATACTGGAGGCAGTCGCCACGGCAGTGTGACAGCAGCAGTGCAGTAATGTTGACAGTAGCCACAGCAATGTTTGTGTCAGCAGGGGAAACTGTGACAGCCACAGAAATAAACTGCAGAAGGAGGGATGGAGGAAGTAACTGAATGCACAAAGTAAGACACGCAAGGGAGCCAGCCTTTCAGGTCAGTCGCCGCCAGTGGGAATCACTTTGTTGTACAGACAAGGAAACTGGGGCTCAGAGAACTTTCCATAGCGACTCACCCAAGTTCATCGCAATTACTGACAGTGTCAAGTCTACACCCCCTTCTCAATTCCAGGCCTAGGGGTTCCAAGCTGCGATGTAATCTCTCATCTCTGAATACGATCATTATTCTTATGTGGTAGTAAAAAGATGTGCACGTGCACTAAACTGCAGGACCAAGAGCTACAAGCCTATGTGAACCAGGAAGAAATCCTGAAGGCAGCTGCCGGTCGGCGGGCTGAGGACCAGGTCCTGAGGCAGCTGGTGGACGTGGTGGACCAGCGTGATGCACGCCCTCATCCACTGCGGGATGATGTTGCAGTGAAATGAACCTGACCTACGGGGTCTTGAGATCGAATTATACCTCTGCTGTTTCTTTGATTTCTGACTGTGACCAAGCTATTAAATCTCTCTGAAGATTGTTATCCACATGTGGAGCAAAGAGGATATAATACCTACCTTGACGAGTGAATTAGACAAAATGATTCTGAGCGCCTGGTGGCAAATGGTAGCAGTCACTAAATGATACCTTTCATATATTTATCCATTTTCTTTATCCTACTACTAATTCTTAATTATCCCTATAAACACACTTAGCAATCCGGTAGGAAAAATACATTATCATGTCCAGAATGTATTCTGAACATGTCAGAAACTAAGGCGATAAAAGAGATTAAAAATTCAGGCGCTTTGTGGCTTCAACCCGACAGTCACTGGAATTATCAATGACCATAATAATGATAACTGACTCTTCTATGCCAAAATGTCTTCACCGTTAATGAGTCTGTAGTATGCGTTGGGGTGGAGGTTGTAAAGTAATTTGAAAATGTAAAGGGCAATGAACTTTCTTAATTACAATAGTGAATAATAACTAAAAAAGCAGACTAAGCACTTGAAAGAGTTGGATCAAAATATTTTCATTTAGGATGCGGTTTTATTTTTTCTTCTTTTAAAGGAGCTCTCTGACACTCTGAAGAGCATGATACATCATGTTTATGTCCTGAGCTGGAAATCAAAAGACATATATTGCATTGGAGGCTAAAAAAAAATTAATTCTGGAATCACCAGACAAATAATTTCGCTACACTTCAGCTAACTCTTCTCTCCCCACTACCAAAAAGAAAGAAAAAAAAAAAAAGAAGAAAAAGTAGGTAGTATAATCTCATAATATAAATTTTAGTAGTATTAAAAACTTACTAATTTTTCTTATTTTCCCTCAACCTGACAAAAGCCCCACAAAGAAGAAGCACTGGCTAATTGGAATAAGCTGGAAGCTGGGACTAGAAGTCAGAAGGCACTGGCCAAAGCCAGATGGGCCACCCTCTCTGTGACCCTGAGATGTTTCTGACCCCATCTCTCATGGTCTCCCATAAATTGGACTCCACCTCTAATGACTTTTCCAGTCCTCTTATATCCTCTGACTCAGCCCGAAGAGTGGGGTGCAGAAGCACTAAAACCCAAACTCTCTATAGTTCTTCCTAAGACAGAGTCCACTGGAGAAATCCCCACCCCACCCCGGCCACCTGCTGATATCAGAGCAGGGGCAAGCGAGTGGAGTTACAAGGAAGCAACTATTCTGAGACAACCCCTGGTACACCCACACCTTCTCCCAGGTATTCAGTCAAACACGAATCTAGATCTGCTGTGAAACTATCCTGCAGATGTAATGAAGCACCCGTACCATTCAGTCTTAAGAAAGGGAAGGTATCTGAGCGAGTGTGACCTAATCAGTCACATGAACCCTTTAAAAGTGGGGGGTTCTGCTGGGCCTGGAAGAAGCGAACAGAAGCCATATGCAGGCCCAGGGAGCCAGGAGATGTGCACCTCCGTCGTACAACCACAAAGAAATGAATTCCGCTGACAACCACTGAGCTTGGTCGCAGGTTTCCCCCTGAGAAGCCTCCAGAACAGAACTAGTCCTGCCGGCATCTCGGGTTCAACTTTGCCAAACTCCGAGCACAGAAGCCAGTGAGCCCACGCTGACTTCTAACCTGCAGAACTGGGAACCAAGAAGCGGGCGTCCTTAAGCCACTCAGCTCCTAGAAATCTGTTACACAGCAGTCGAATTCTAATACACTTCCACAACTAGAGAACAGATAATTTAATAACATTTTCTCTTAACGAAAAATACTTCTTGAGCAAATAGCCAGGCTGTGAACTGCCTAAGGAGTGGCCACGTGGCAGGGAGCTGCAGGCCGCCTGGAGCCCAGAGTCAGCAAAAAGCCAGGACCTCAGTCCTCCAACTGCAAGCACATGAATTCTGCCGACAACCCAAGTGAGCTTGGAAACAGATTCATCCCCACTTGCTGGCGGACACCTTGATAACAGCCTTGTGAGCTGAGGATCCAGTGCAGAAGTGCCTGGACTCCTGACATGCGGCAACGTGGAGATAATTGCTAGCTTCCTTACACACAGCAAGAACCGGAAAGCACGATAACAGTAAATGCATAGTTTTCAGCCCCCGAATTTGTGGTAATTTGTTATACAGCAATAGTAAACAAATACACTGAAAATGAATGCTCTCCAAGACACCAGGCATCCTGTCTCACTGTGCATGAAATTTAAAAAATCTCATGCTCAAAAGAAAAGTACATACTTCTTGAACAATCAATTTATAATTTCCTCTTCATGTAGCTCTGCTGAAAAGTGCTTCTGCCTCCTGTGAATTATCCATCAGAAATCTCCAAGTCAGCCTTTCTCCAGGTTAGCTGAACCACACCGTCAGCGAGGTGCCTTCTGCACATTTGGAGTTTAAATTGGAATGACTTCATCCCAGGACCCCATCCATTACACCTTGTTTTCCTTTAGTACATTAGTACATCTTATTTCAGGTCGGTTAGAACGAGCGCGCAAGCGATCTCTTGGTCAGTAAGTGGGTGCGCTAGAAGTTCCCCGGTGACTCACTTAGGGAGAGGAGGACAGGGGCTGTGAACGGGCAAAGAGAGGAACTATTAGGATTACCTTCCAACCAGCCTCTGACTGTTCAGATTCAGGCCGTTTCCGCCAGGTTTCCACCTTTGGGTCCTGGCGGCTGCAGCTGCAGGAGCCAAAGCCAAGGTCCCCCGCAGGCCTCTAAAACCAGAGGAAGGATACAGGAAGGACGTAGAGAAAACACGAAAAAGAGCATTTTTTTTTCCCCCTAAGACCATTGAAAGCTGAGGAGTGGATGTTTGGGGTTTTTTTTCTTTAACTTCTTGTTTTGTCAACCCTTTTCCTAAAAGGAAAACACCAGCGATCTCACTAAAGGCACAACCAGAGCGCCACCATGTGGTGGAGCCTTTACGGACCAACCGGCCTTACAGCGGGTTCGCAGAGCCAGGCAGAGAAGAAAACTGGAAATGGGTTGGCACGCTGTGACAAAAGCCAGAAAATTTACTGCTAGAGATCACGCCTCTCTTCCGAAGCTGGGTAATAGGCTTGGGTTTTTTGTTTTTTTTTTTTTTGAATATCATATTCAACACTACAAAGTTATCACTGATGTGATTTGTAAAGTGAAGTTATTTTATTTAATTGCCTTGATTTATTTTCAAAAAGAAAGAACACGACTAGCACGAGAACTTATCATGGGACAGAACAGCATATGCTCTGGTTCAGGAATAATCGTACTTATGCAAATTCCTCCTGGCTATCAGCTAACACTTGAGTGTTGTTGATGAGGGTGGATTTGGGGGTTGGTTTGGTTGGCTGGGGGTTGTGGTGTTGGTGGTTGCTTTTGAGCAGATGGAAAAAAATGTGTCACCCCACTCCTCAATTGGAATGATCAGTTCCAATTATTTTGTGTCCTTATAACAGTCTGCTCTAGGTTTAAATTCTAGAAAAGAATGCTTAGTTAGCTATGTTTAATCTGCTCACCAACTTTTTATGCAAGGATTTTGATGATCTTGACTCACAGTCTGATCAAGAGTAACTGCAAAGAATATATATATGTACACATATGTGTGTATATTTATATGTGTGTATATATATAACTGAATCACTATGCTGTCCACCAGAAACTAACACAACATTGTAAATCAACTATACTTCAATTAATAATTTTTTTAAAAAGACTGCATGCAAAGAAGTGGTAGCCAATAGGAAAACCAGGCTAAGAGTTAACAAGGGGTCAGGCAAAAACACAGCAGATGACAGGTACACTTTGCGCCATTTCAAGGACTAGTCCATCACCGGGTGCTGCCACAGACCAAAGGTGGGCATATGAGCTATAATGTCCAGGGTCCACCCACTGATCTCATAGCAAATGACACAGAGATCCTTCTAATCTGTCTGAAGTCTTCTAGTCCGTGGGCATTCCGCCAGCATGGGCTCCTCAATGACAGCTTCATCATGAGGTCACCTGCTAGGTGACAATAAGCCTCTAAGAGAGGACATCAGGTCCGAGGGCCATTTTAGACCTGAAGATGCTCGGACTTTGGTTTTGATGCTGCACATGGACCTAAGTCTCAGTTTCCCCCAACTTCAACGGGAACCATCAGGAAAATACCAGCAAAGGGCCTGAGACCTTCTTGACACCTCAGTGGAATGAATTTTTCCCTTTTGCAAGGAGATTAAGGCATCAATGAGAGTGTCACTGCTGCTTCTGTGTAAAGTGGGCCGATGTCTTTGTGTTCCTTCCAAGAAAGAACTTGCTTGGGATGAGACACTCATGCAGTGTCTGACAATCCCTCATGCAAAGTTTTCCCTTGATATTTTTACTGTGTTTAAGTGTTCTTTGCCAAGAAATCTCCCTTTCTTTGAGGACTATGACTGCTTACTCATTAGAAATTACGTGGTCTATGTGTCGATTAGGGAGAACTCTTGCGATCAGCGTCCCAAATCAAGAAGAAGGTTGTTATCAAGTGTCGCTTTGGTCCCTTAATTTATCACCCATATTAATTATGAAGGGAGGTGGAACATCCCTGCTCCCATCTCTCTGCTTCCCCAACGGCCGGCCAACAGAATCCGAGCAGCTTCGTTTACAGGTCTCCAGCCGTCCCTGATGGCAGTTTCTTGGTATTTCATGATTCCTATTTCACTGCAATCAAAGAATCAGTACCTTCTGGCCTCAGAGAGCTGGCCTCAGACAGCACTAGACCTCCAGGCTTCTGACTCAGGTCACAGCTCCCTCCACAAGCACTGCTTCTCCCAGAGCTGTGATTGCTTCTTCCTTTTTTCTTTTAATTGAAGTTTAGTTGATTTATAATATTGGGTTGGTTTCTGGTGTACAGCATAGCAATTCAGCTACACACACACACACACATATTTTCTTTTTCATATTATTTTTCCTTACAGGTTATTACAAGATATTGAATACCCCTGTGCTATACAGTAGGACCTTGTTGTTCATATATTGTTGTTATATATTGTAGTTCGTATCTGCTAATCCCAAACACCTAATTTATCCATCCCTCACCCCCTTTCCCCTTTGGTAACCATAAGTGTATTCTATGCCAGTGAGTCTCTTTCTGTTTTGTAAATAAGTTCGTCTGTGTCATTTTTTTTAGACTCCACATATAAGTGATATCATATGATGTGGATATGCACTTTGTCTATTCCACTTTATGTGGAATCTAAAAAAAATGACACAAATGAACTTATTTACAAATATCATATGATATTTGTCTTTGTCTGACTTACTTCACTTGGTGTGCTAATGTCTACACCCATCCATGTTGCTACAAATGGCATTATTTCATTCTTTTTAATGGCTGAGTAGTATTCCATTGTATATATACACCACATCTTCTTTTTCCATTCATCTGTCAACGGACATTTAGGTTGCTTCCATGGCTTGGCTACTGTAAACAGTGTGCTTCTGTTAATGATGTCTTCATGGTTTAGTTTTATGTTAGAAAATTATAGAAATAAGGAATAGTAAAATTATGGAAGTAAAGGTTATTGAAATTAAAATTATATAAAAATAAGGATTAACATTAATAAATACTAAATTATTAAAATAATTATAAATATTAAGATTAAAAGGGATAGTCATCCCTTTAAAATGTATATATATATACATATATGTGCGTGTGTGTGTATATATATATGCTATCAATTATATATATATAATAAATATATATATATATATATATATATGCTATCAATTAGCTTTAAGGTCTCTTTACAAACTGTTGCTTTTAAGTTCAGCCAGTTTCTGAGCAGAAAAAGATTCCAAGTTTCTCTGAGTATTACAGATTTAAGTAGTTAATTTCAGAGATATTCTTTTTCTTGGAGGATTATACTCTTTACTATCTTTAAGACAAATTGTCATATTATAAAATCTTCTAAGCTACTGGGCAATTTTTCATCTCTATAGTTGACTCATTTTAGCATTTCATCTAAATACTGCTTTCTCCAGTAGCTTTTTAAAAAACATTTCTATAGACAAGTCATTGGAGTAATTTTCTCCAAAATGTCCCATTATTTCTAGGCGAACAGCAAAACCAAGTCGTTGGTTGAAGGCAGAATAGGCTGAGAGACTGTATCATTGATATATGTGTGTACTTGTGGGTTCTTGTTAATTACTGTGTAGGAAAAATAGTACACAGTTGAAGAGAAAAGATTATCATATGTCTAATAATCTAACCAGTGCTATTGATTAAAAATGTTAAAAAGAATTTTTATCCACCTTGTGCTTTTCCTTCTAACAGACTTTCCATCCCTGACTTTTGAAAATGAGCAAGTTGATTTATACTTGTTTCACAAGACAGAAGCCCATTTTGTGACTCCCCACAGGGTAAAATCCAACCCTTTAAATTGACACATGAGGCGTTTTGCAACTTAGTCTTAGTCACTCTTACTCTGCACTCGCAGCACTTTTTATTCTTTCTTCATGTTCTCAGCACCCAGGGATCCATGTGCTGTCTTGCCGTGGACCTTTCATCATGCTGCTCCCTGTACCTGAAATACCTTTGCCTTGCTCATCCTCATCACCTAGAGATCAGGGGTCAGTAAACTGTGGCTCATGGACAAGTCTGGTCTGCAGCTCTGCCTGTTTCTGTGAAAGAAAGTGTTACTAGAACACAGCCGTTGACAACGGTCTATGACTGCTTTCACACTACAGCTGCCAAAATGAGTCAAAACAGAGACGGTCTGGCCACAAAGCCTAAAATATCTGCTACCTGATCCTTTACGGAAAAATTTGCTGAGCTCCAGCTACACCAGGACCACTTTTCTTGTGAAGCAATCATTCCATCTTGGTCTCCTAATCAATACATTATTTCTGTAATCCTGCAGCATTCACGACAAGGCACTGAAGAGTAAGCACCAGCGTTCTCTAATTTCCGTATGTGTCTATTTTCCCCAAAGTAACTCTTTGCTCCTTGTAGACAGGGACTATCTGACTCATTGCCGTATGACTAGTTCTTCTTGCAGTGCTTGAAACAAAGTGCTCGGGCAAGGTTGGTGACATAGTGAATAAAGTATTAGAGGAACCAATTAAAACCCATAAAGCAGAAAATGCGAAGGAAAGTAAAATGTTTTTTACTCTACTTCTTTGAGTGTGTTACTCAGTAGAGCTTTACGAGGATTATAGATTTCTCTGGGGGACCATTGTTCTTCAGCTTAGATGGTTTCCGTAAAGTAAAATCAGATGGTGCTACATTCAACAAAGGCCCAAGACTACAGGATTCGCACGCAGCTCGGAGGAACAAGGGTGGCTATATAACACCATGGCTGATTTTTAAAAATATTCTCAAAAAAAAACAACCCAATGAGCATAACCTCTTTGAAAGAATTCATTGTAAGGGGCCATATACTTCTAGAAATTCCACCATTCATTGAAATTTGCTCAAATTACCTGTTTGAGATCTTCCTTCCCAGTCTGTGGCACATACATTTAACAATCTCCAATGGTGGTAAAGGGATTTTTTTTTAATGTTCCATGGTCACCTAGTGACACGTGTGTTATGTATAAGAAGGGGTGATAAAAGTTGAGACATGCTCTTGACTCTAAAAAGAAGTATTCTTATACAGCAGCAAGACTGACTTCCTTGTGCATGCTTGTAATGGACTCATCCAACAAACACCAGCGGAGTTCTTATTGGATGAGACTGTGTGTTCAGAAAGCAATCCAAATGGGGTGTTTCAAAAATGTTCTGAGCACAGCAGCATCCTAAGAATTCACGTAAGGCCCTGCAAACATGTAGTACATACTTTACAAAAGAAATCGGGCCACGCAGACTCAGATATGACTGGTGGACTGATGCAAACGCTTCCTTAGACCGTCAGACAAACACTGGACAAGAAAGCATAAACCTTTATCATCAGACAGAGGTGGAGTGGAGGTGGGGGTTCTCTTCCTCTTCAGGGATCAGCCACAAGAGCGTAGATAACACTGGGTTGGTATATAGGAGCCAAAACCAGAACAGAGAGGACCACAGGGGGCAAAACTGAGGCTAAGAGCAGATCTGAGGGTCAAGTTGGAAAAGCTGAATCTAGAATTAGATCACAGGGTCAAGTGTTAGGCTGTGAGCAGGAAAGTCATAGCTCAGGAGCTGAATGAACACAGAACAGGACAGGGGACAAATGTGCAAATGAAGAAAGATGGATCAAAACTCTGATTATGAACAACAGTTGGGGCTCCTAGAGTTCCCTTTGACTGGATATTGACAAACTGGAGTGGGTGTGGGCCAGCCTGGGCCAAAGGCACGGGGTCAGAGCAGAAGTGAGACTCTGTGTTCAGATTGGAGGACACAAGGAATAGAAAACATCAAAACTATCATTTTTAACAGTAACCTGCTACTTCAAGCTTTTCATGATGAAAAAGTACCTAATAGTATAAATTTAGGCCATTTCCTAGGATAGTGTCGTTTTTTTAATGGAGGTACTAGGGATTGAACCCAGGACCTCATGCATGCTATGCAGGCACTCTACCACTGGAGCTATGCCCACCCCCCAGGATATAGTCTTTATAAACCAATAAATATAAAACGCTTCCGCAAGGAAACTTCTCTGATACCTTCTTCTCTGTCTTCTGTTTTTCCGGCCCCCAGAAAAGCCCTGTGGACCAGATACAGATGAGAAGTTTCTGTCAGGAGGCACTGCTTTTATGATCCAGATATTTATATTCTCAGGTGCTGGAAGACATATAACTCCTTCAATAACCCACAGAAGGACTTACAGTGAGGCCTCTCTGAAAAAGAAAATGCCTCACAGATACAAATCATTATCCTGTTTTTATTTTGTGGGTGCGCATGGAGGTTACATTCACTGGTAAGTGAAGTACGAAGAATAGGCGATTCAGAATCAAAGACCTGTGCTTACTAGCTGCTTTTTGTACTGACAAGGTGCTTCACACAAACAGAACTGCAATAATGTTTCTTTTCCTGGCAGCCAAAATTGTAACACTCATACTGATATTCAACTGTCTGTAGCCTTCTTGCAGTTAGGAGAGGAAAAGAAAAATGACTAAGCAACCAAGGAATTAAGAACAGCATTCAGGACCTCATATCAAAGCGCCGTGGGCTGTCTGAAACCCACACTGATTTATAGGGAAAGGAGGAATCTGCCGAGTGGGGTCGCTGTTACAAGATATGCCCACTTAATAAACTGGAAACCTCTTCTATGGCCCCCTTCCAGTCACTTTCTCAGAAACAACCACCTTCACTCCTAAACTGAACTCATTAATCTTTAAAAGAATAATCGGGAGGCAGGAAACTTGTGAGGACATCTGGAGGTAAATTTCCAAGCCAGGCTAATTACCAGATTCCCCTGGGGGTTATCAAAGATGACAGAAATAAAGGGAACAAATCTTTGGGCTCCACCCCCAGAGAACTTGGTTCATAAACCTGCAGTGAGGCTCATATCAAAGGACCCCCTCCCCCAAAGTGATTCCAAAGATCAGCCCAGTTTAGACACCTCTGATCCACCCCATTCTCTCTCCACCAAGAAAGGCCACCCCTAAACCACCCGCAATGAAACAAAAAAGGAAATTCCCTAGTTTTTCAGTATAAAATATATTTTCACTTTAAAGTCCACTTAGAAATAACCTGTGTATCTGGATTCTACTTAAATAGTTACATTTAGATGAAGATTTCACATCACAAAGTAATTCATTAGGAAACACATGTTCTCTCTTTTAGTTATTTTTACTGTTACGTATTTTTGGAAGGCATGAATAAAATACAGCAAAGTATGAAGACAAGACCCCACTGTCCCAAAACAAGAGTATGTTGATTTTTTTTTCATGTATTTGCCTCAGATCTCTTTTTGTTATGGTAGTTTTGAGAAATAAATCTTTGAAGGAAGGACTGTTTTCTCCGTATCTCTCACCAGGTCTCTTCTACCTACCAACTCTCCTACTGTCCAACAAGAAAAACACTGTCATAGATTTGCTATATAAAGTCCACAACTGTATACTTTCACCCACATCTGTATCCGTTAACTATGTGCTAACAATGTTGATTATTTTTCAATTTACATAAATGATATATCATGCTGTATAACAGTCTGAAACTTGCTTTTTTTCTTTCCACATTATATTTTCAAGATCTCTCCATGTTTATACATATACAATGGATTCATTCATTTTAGATACTGCCTGAACATCCTGCCATATAAAGAAACCATCACAATATACGATTCATGCCCTTACCAATCGGTATTTGAACTTTTAAAAAATTGTTGCTTTTGTGAAAAATGCTGCCAGAGTATCCATATACTTCTGTCCTCATGCATGTGTTTAAGAATTTCTCCAGCTATTTGAACTTAACTGCAAAGTTGCATTTTCAAATTTATTAGTGTCAAATTGCTCTCCAAAGTGCTGATTAAAACTAATTAGCAGTGGGTGGTAACGTCCAGTTTCCCACATTTTTGCCAACACTGGTATTATCAGCTGTTTACAAATTGTGTGAATCTGATCATGTCTCAGGGTTGTTTTAATGGGTGTCTCCCCAATTACTTGTGACATTGAGCATATTTTTATATGCATATTGCACATTCCACATTGCTTAACACATTTATCTTCCGAGCACAACGTTCCCTTAGAGAAATGTCTCCACTTGACATTTCTCTGCTTCTCTTCCCGTTTTTACTACCCATTCATCCAGTTGCTTGCATTTATTATCAACAATAACAGGTCCATTCAGGGCAGGAATTTATCACAATGAGAGGATTCTGAAAGCAACTCCATGAAAACACCAAATCACCTCAAAATATTACACAACTACTTATTGAGCACCTATAATTGACTATCACAGTAAAAGGTGACATCTTGAGGGGAACTACATAGTTGCAAATCCTGGCTCCACAGCTGGGTGACAAAGGAAAGTATCTTAACCTCTCTGAGCCACAGTTGCCACATCTATAAACTGGAGGTGATAATAGTACCTAACTGTTGAAAGCTGTCTTAGATAATACAGACAAAGCATTTAGCACAGTGCTCGGCACATAATAAATATTCAAATGTTAGTTATTACCGTCATTGTGAAGATGTTATTCTGGGTGGGAGGACAGTGGTGCTGACTGTCCCCACTGCATTCTGCAGGAAGTAGATTCAAGGTGATTAGCATGCAGAAGGGTTATTAGGACGTGCTCTTGGGATGAGAACGAGGAATGGAAGGCAAGGAAGGAGGACTGGCTGGCCAGACAAATGAGACCAGTATTAATGAACTTTGTGCTGTGATTCAATATCCATGCTCACCACTTATTAGAAATATCCAAAGGAACCAGACCAATTATAAGAAAAAGTGGGGAGGGTGGGAGAAAGGGGAAGAGGAAGGGATTTAAAAAAGAGGAAGAGGCAGAAAAGATTAGTGTCCGGAACTACTCTAAACATTCTACATATGTTAAGTAATGCAGTCCTCACAAAATGTATAGATAATCCTGGGTTAAGAAATGACAAAAATGAGAGATATTAAATCATCAGTCCATGGTTCCAAAGCTTAGGAAGAAGTATAGCTGGAATTTGAACCCAAACAATGTAGCTCTAGAACTCATATTCCTAACCACCGTCCATCCAGGACCGCCACGACGTATGCCAACACCACCCACAGGCTTGATCAGTTTATCCTTGTCACTTCCATCACTGCTCCCTATCTGACATTTTACTAGGCGTTTTACTTACATTATATAATTTAATCTCATCCTTATAGTAACGCATGAAGGGTTGCATTTTATCCTCATTTACAGCTGAAGAGACTAGGAGATGTTAAGTTCCTTTCTCAAAGCCCTACAATAGCAGAGCCAGGATTTTACTCCATGCTTGTTTGGCTCTGAAATTCAGTGTTCTCTCCCATCATGACGTGGTTTTATTTTTGACAAAAGATTTTCCTTTCCAGCAGACTGATGACTGTTTCATGCCACTTATGTCATGTCTTCCCTCAGATAAATAATATCAACGTGTTAACTTCCTTATGTTTACATTGCCCCATACTGGCATCCTTTGAACATTCTCCATGTACACTGTGTTACTTAATTCCAGAAGCAGAAGTGAGCGTGTAGAGATTCTGACAATTCTGAGTACCTAATGGGAAAGGTGCCAAGTGTTCCCTGCGTTCCGAATTCTCTAAATGAGAATTCAATGCCACAATTACTTTTTGAAGAACAGAATCTGATTCATGTTTGATATGCTTTCTGAACTGACCAACAGACCTCTTTCTATGGTGCTCTTAGTTCAGGCTTCCTACATGTCCTATTTGTATAATTTGCTTTAAAAGTATCCTAAGAATTTTTATTCCTTATTGAATTTGTGCAGCTATTACTTACTCCTAATTATCTTATTTTTAAATTAAAGCATTTTTTTTAAATTGAAGTATAGCCAGTTTACAATGTTGTGTCAATTTCTGGTGTACAACATAATAGTTCAGTCATACATATACACACATATATTCATTTTCATATTCTTTTTCATTATAGGTTACTACAGGGAACTATATTAAAGTAAAGCATTTTACTTATATTAATACAAAATTTCAGAATCTTTCATTAGTAGATTTACCCAAGAGAATTTCATGTATATAAAATATATAAAAATATATATTACATGTAAATATATAATATATATAAATGTATATATAAATTAAGGGGATCTTTACATAAATATTAATATTTCTCTATCACTACCCACGGGTACAACTTAAAAGATGTACTCTTTCCAAAATGTCTTAATTCTAATGAGGCAACTCAAATACTTCTTAGAAGTGTATGTGTGTGTTTGTGTATGTTTATTTATTCACATGTGTACAAATTGATGGAATAGGACTCAAAGAAGCTGGAACAGTCTAAACAACTTGCAAACTTTAGCCTCCTAAGAATACATTAAATAAATCTATGGGAGAAACTGTCTTAATTGATTTGAAAACCACCACCATGGGCCTTTTAGTTTTGCAAAGATAAAGCAAATGCTACACCTTATTCTTCAGGAAGACAGCCCCACCCCTAAAGGCAGTGTAATCTAAATGCAATTATTTTAGTCTGAGATAATGAATATTCTGGATAGTCATGTAAATGAGATCTCTAAAGACTTGATCCTGTATTGGAAAAACGTTGCTTTTCTCTCTATGGATTTAGATTGCCCTGTATTTGTTCAAACAGTTTGCATGACAAAGACCCTAAGTGGAGACCTTGGGAACTTAATGTGGACAAACAGGTGTACTGGTCTCACACTGCAGGAGAGACAGCACATGACTCAGGTCAGGTCTGTGCTGGATGCGGCGCCCAGTGACAGATCTGTTGGTAACCCACTGTACCCACAGGACTACAGGGAGGATTCTGACGTCAGATTAGTTTATGCTGACGAGTTTTGGGTATCTAGAACAAGGCCGTGCCCTCCTAGTTAGGGATGAAGTTTATTCTGAAGGGGATGAACTGACCTACTGAGCTGTTAGTCACGCCTTTTCTATTACATCTACCCCTAATGCCATCCAGTCTCATGGTGTTAAATAAAATGCACACTGACAACTTCTAAATTTTTATCCGCAGTTCAAACCCTTTCTTTAAACCCCAGATTCATAAATCCAGTTGGGTGCTCAAGGTAGCTACTTGGATGTCTAATGTATCTCAAAACTCAACCAATGTTTAAAGCTGAGCTTTTCATCCTTCCCAAGCAGACTTATTTCTCTTTCAATTTTGTACTTTCCAGTGCCAGACAATTCTGTTCTCCACCTGTAAGCCAACACCCTGGGAGACATCCTTGATTCCTCTCTTTGTCTCATATTCTACACCTGACACATCTCTCCACTCTACATTCAAAGTATGTCCATCATCTGATCAACACTGACCACTTGACTGCTACCAGCCAGTCCAAGACTCCAAAATCTCTCCTCTGGATTATTGCAATAGCCTCCCAACCCATCTCTCTGCTCTGTCCTACGCCCCCTGGAGGCTACTCTCAACCTGGCAGCCTGGGGAACTTTATTCCGATTGTGTTTCTCCTCTTCTCCCCATTCTTCCCTCTCACTCAGAGTACCTTACAAGCACTTACAAGATCCCATATGATCTGATTCCCCTCTAGGCCCCTATGCCCACTCCCCAACATTGTCCAGCTACATCTCCTAATATTTCCTCACTTTTCACATCACCGTAGACGCAATGACTTCCCTGCTGTTCCCCACACGTAGCAGAAATTCTCCCAACTCCATGCTTTTGCAACTGTTGGTCTTTGCACCAGGAATTTTCTTCCTCTAAATACCATCTGGCTTGCTTTTTCATCTTCCTAGATCTTTCCTGGATGCCTCCTCCTGCGTGAGGTTTTCCCTAACCACCCCAGTTTACACTGTAATTGAAATTAAATCACATCCGTTCTTCATCCCTTTCCCTACTTAATTTTTTTCCAAAGGGTTTATCACCATATATTAGCATCCATATTTTTCCTGAAACATTTTGCTCAGCGATTGACCTCTCCCACCAGAATATAAGCACGATAAGGGCAGGAGTCTGTGATTTTTTTAAAACTACTGATTTCCCAGGACCTAGCACATAATTATTCAATAAATATTTGTTGAATAGATCACTGAATGATTCCTGGAAAAA
The DNA here is from genome assembly GCF_036321535.1 of Camelus dromedarius. Classification (NCBI taxonomy): domain Eukaryota; kingdom Metazoa; phylum Chordata; class Mammalia; order Artiodactyla; family Camelidae; genus Camelus; species Camelus dromedarius. Next base: position 7,667,438 of record NC_087467.1, on the reverse strand, counting down.
GAAGAATCTGGGATAGGAGATGAAGAGGCCTCTCCAGGGTCATTTTGGGGGCTTGATATACCACTTTGATCTGTGTGTACAGAGCATTCCCCATGTAGTGGCGGGGCGGGGTGGGGTGGAGTCAGTCCTAGAGCACACCAAGGGGTTTGGAGGGCAACCAGCTCCATATGTAAAATTTCTGATCACACTGAGATAGAAAAGGAAAAAAACCTGTGAAGATAAAAGATCTAGCTTTTTTATGATTATTCAGGGCATAAGAATTTCACGGCCAAGGCAGATTTTTGAGAGAGGCGTGTATAGACATGTGTAGCTGTATGTACAGCTACATGAATGACAAAGCTTGATTAGAAGGGCGTGGGGGCCTAGGACTCAGAACAAAGGGTCGTAGGTGACCCAGAAGCTACCTGGCATTGTTTACCTCCCAGCTTGGGGTGTGTCCATGGCTCTGGGAGTAGCGGGCATCTTGCAGCATCTCGTGCTGGCAGTTCCAAATGCCATCCAGGTCACCTTTAAATCCAAACACTACTGCTTTAGACCCCTCGCTCAGTGCATCATTGAGAAGAGATTCTGAGAAAACTGGTGAAGGGGCTGGGCCTTGCCTCTGAGCACAGAGAGAAAAGGAAGAGTGCTCACAGACGCGGGATCCCCCTTCATCAATGACCATCGCTAAATAAGCTTCTCTTATGTCACAGGGCAGTGAAGTCCCACCGACCTCTGAGCTTTGGAGAGAGAAAGTGGGAGAGGGAAAGAAAGAGAATGAGAGCATGAAGGAGGCAGAGGTGAGCAGTTTCTGACCTTTGATCCCAAGGATTTCCCCACAGCAGTTGTCGCCTTCCTCCCTTCCTGCCACACAATTCCCACTCTGGGGCTGTGGAAAAGCCAAAACTATGGAGACAGTAAGAATAAGTTTCCAGGGATTTTGAGGAAATAAGGAAGGAATGGATGAGTAGGTGGAGCACAGTAGATTTTTAGGGCAGCAGAACTATTCTATACAATATGGTAATGCTGAGTATGCGGCATTACACGTTTGTCAAAAGCAGAACTGCACAACACAAAGAATGAAACCTCAATGCTAACTATGGACCTTAGCTGATAATAATCTATAAATATTGGTTCATCGATTATATCCAATATATATACCACATTCATGCAAGATGTTAATAATAGGAGAAACTGAGGGCAGGGAAGGGCTTAACAGGGGGCCCAAGGGAACCCCCTCTACTTTCTGTGACATTTTTCTGTAAACTTAAAGCTGCTGTAAGAGAATAAAGGCCATTAATTAAAATTTTTTTAAATAAATCTGTTAAAGATGGTCCTTACTATTTAATCAGAATCCATAAAATTGCTAGAAGTATTTTAGTCTCTAAGAATGAAAAGTTATCACTTAATCATTATATGTCTCAGAAGTTAAATATGCATTCAGAGATCATCTTGTTTAGTCCCCTTCCTCAATAAATCTCTTCTCCATATTACCAAATACAAAGAAAAATACAACGCATAATAATAAAGAACAAAAAAACTCTAAACAAAAAAAAAAGTAACACGTAATCCAGGTTAAACAGACACAGCATTGACATAGATAATGGAATGCATATACATTAGAAATATATTTGGGTATGTAACCTATGTGCGTTTGTACAGGGAAAGAAAACAGAAATCCTTTAACTCAGGGCTAGCTGCACCAAAAAAGCAGTATTTGGGAATTTGGGTACTAATCTCTCTAACCTATTTTCATTACTCTGAGAGCAGTCCACTGAATTTCCTCAACACAAAGATTGCTAAGGGCAATAATGCTGACCCTGGAATAAGAACTCAGGCCAAATCTCTCAGAAGGCTTTCATTCAAGCAATGGATAATTCTACATAACATTTCCAATTACTTTTTTTTTTAACACAGGCAAATCTTACATTGAGTATACTCACATGGGATTCATATCTAGTATTTGTCCACAGAGGCATGAGAAGACTCCAGGAAATTTGCCTACTGTATACAGATACTGTATTGTCTATGTCTGCAATACAGTATCAGATGAATATTATATACCATCAAAGTTCAAAGAGACACTCTAGTTGAATATACAGCATAACAAAAACTGCTTCACCAAGATTCACTTCTGCCCAAATAGCACATAAAGATGTTAAAATGCAGACTCCCTGGTTGATCCCAGAGATTCTAATTCGATAAGTTTGGAAGAGGACCTGATGATCTGAAATAAAACATAAAATAAAACTACTCTGTCCTGCCTGGAAGTCAATAAAAATCCTGGTGCACCAGAGTCACTGGCTGATCCTCAAATCAGATCCCTCCCTAACTTCCCTCCACCCCTCCTCACCTCCCCAGCTCCAGAAACGTCCTGACAAGAGTGAGATACAGACAGAACCAGGTTATTTCCCACCTGACTTCCCAGTAAATACTCCCCCAAAACATGTCAGTTACAACAACTCCTGGGTAATTTGAAACATTTCTATTCCTCTGTCTTCAGGGAGCTCACTGCTTTGTCTACTGCAAAAAAAAAAAAAAAAGTAAGTGGAAACAGGAACTATTAATACTTTATATTTTATTTTGCACTCACTTTGTGAATCATCTGCAGATCTCTGATTGCATGGACTCCACTCTTCAGTGGACAGTTTGCAGATCACACATTACTTCTTATACGTCCCAATATCAATTTAACATGCACAAGGTGATGCAGGAGACGATATCTACACCCACCCCCACCAGCTCAACACACTTCCTCTTCTCTGCTAACGTGTGCACACTTGACGTCTGTGGTTTAAAGCACTCTTTGCCCCGGGAACATTTGAGAAGACACATGGTCCTCAACTCTACCTGTATTTAGTTTCATGTTTCACAGGTTGAATTGATGATAAGGTGCCTAGAAAAGTGACTTCTCTGTTACTATTTCTTCATAACACATCTTCTTTGGGCATTCACTTAATATTAACTACCCCACTTACAGAGAATGTGAAAGCAAGAATTTAGATGAACTGGTTCTGCTTCAGCATTGTCCTAATTCAAATTTCATTCCAGTGGTAATATTTGTTCATAGGATAACAGACACCTAAAAGAATAGTCTATTTTCTGTGGAGATGTACCGACAGGGCAGCTTCTATTCTGTTTTCATTTTCTTTAGGGCAGTTCACAATATTCAGAAAACAAAGCATCTGCCAGGGGGCACCAGAATGTAATATTTTCATTCCCAAGAGATTCTAGGTGATTTTATGAAAGCTACAAGCATATTATGATCATTAACTCAAAATTAAAGCCTCATGATGATCATGTTACACTACATTTAGAAGTAAAGGTTTTTCTGAGAGTTCCTTATTAAATCATATTAAGGACTTAAGTAAACTTAAACTATGGTTTCAGACATAAAACTCAAAGGGAAATCCTAAAAGGTTGGTGTTGCTTAAATCATTTGCTACCTAATTCTTCCTCCATAACTTCCCCAAGTTTCCTTGCTCTCTTCAACAACTGGTGGCCAGTCATACTGCTTTCTCCTAGCAAAATCAGATATTTTTTAAATTTAGGAATATCTGGCTATGTTTTCAAGAAATCGTGACTCATCTTGGGAAAAAAAAATTGGGAGATGCCATTTTTGTTGCTTATGACAAAATAAATACTTCCATAATAAGTTGCAGCAAAATTATTGTAGCAAATGACTTCTGAGAATGACTTTAAGGACACAAGAAACACAGAAGAGCGATGGAGCAGGACTATTCCTGGGGAAGGGAGAGGCACTGAGGGAAGGAGAAGCCATACTGAATCTTTCTGAAATTGTATTTTTCAGCTCAAATAATACTTATTCAGAATCCTTGGCCTAAGGCTTGTAAGTACATCCTTTGCCTAGCAGCGTCTTATTTGTTATAAGCATGGAATTAAAGGAAGTACCTGGGCAAGTCCTTCAGGGAACGCCTGCTGTTTGAAGCGCATGTCCCAGATTTTATAAAGTGGACCTTTGAACTTACTCTTTTTCAGTCATTACTTCTAATCTGTTTGAAAGCACTATTTATTTTTATGACATTCTGCTCTGAGTAATGCCCTTTAATAAAATGGCTTCTAGGAACTTATGATTAAAGATACTCCACCAAAATAACAGTGATTTAGAAGCCGTAAAACCACAGAGATAAAAAGAATAGGAGAATAACCAAAACAGAATTCTGAAATCTGGAAAACAGATGGATACAGGATAACTGCTTGGAAAATGTGAGAAAGATGAATTCTAAGCTTTAGAGGCAGAAATTGTGCAATAACATGAGATAAGTACAGAATTTTCAAATGGTTCATATATCAAAAGCAGTGAGGGTGATGGTGTGTTTTAAAAGCAGGGGGTCATTCACATGCCATTTTAGGAGCAGTTTGATCCTCAAGTCCCCACCTTTACCCTGTGTAACTAGGCAACTACCCCAGCCCCACCTCAAAAGAAAATTGGAGATTTATTCCTTGGAGAGGAATAGAACAGAGGTCCTGTGAACAAGAGACGTTTCTGTGATCTACTGGTGTGTAACAAACAACTTCCCAAATGCACTGGCATAAAAATAATCATCTGCTATTATACCTCATGGCTCTTATGGGCTGACTAGGCTCAGGTGGGCAATTATAACCAAGGCCCTCTAACACAGTTATAGACAGGTGGTGGCTGGGCTGGAGTCACTTGGAGGGTTAAATTGGTTGGATGTCCAAGATGAAATGATCGCTCATATGCCTGACTCTTCAGCTGCTGTAATGGAGAACAAATCTGACTCCGTATTGAATCTGTTCCTTTAGCTCTAACCTCTGTGCTCTGTGGCCTGTGCTTAGTCATGCTGGTTCTGCACCTTTTGTAAAAGAATGTGGCTTATAGCCCAAAATATACAGGACAGCCCATTCTTAAGCTCTGAGTTTTAAGGGTATAACACTTTCCCTTTCATATAGAGATAAAAAGTTGCAGAATACCGTGTGTCTTGTTGGAGGTTTACAGGAACACTGTGACCTGAGGAGGGATAGGAAGCATGGGGATGCAATTGTATACAAAGTTGTAGAGGACAGTCCTCAAATAAATGGTGGCATTTGGGCAAAGATTGGAAGGAACAGCATCAGGGTAGAGGGAATAGCAAATGATTCAGCAGAAGAGGAAACAACTGAAGTTGGGGGAAAGAAGGGAGAATTGCAGGAAGACTGAGCTTGAAGGGTCAAGAGAGGATCGTGGGGGCTCACAGGGTGAAGGCAGAGATTACATGCACAGACACAGGGAGCTGGACAGCGGTGGCAGTGTGACCTTGAGGGAGTTTTCCATTCAGTAAAATCAGAACCAGGATATCAGCCAGAAGTGAGGAAAAGGGAAGCAGTGCCAGATGCTCAAAGAGAGAGGAGAATTAGTCTTTTAGAAGAATATGAGTGGACAAAGGAACTTACTCACAAAACAGACTCACAGACATAGAAAACAAACTTCTGGTTGCCAGTAGGGGGAAAGGGGTGAAAAGGGATAAATTGGGAGTTCGAGATTTGCAGATACACACTACTACATATAAAATAAGTAAACAACAAGTTCATGCTGTTGCATATATGTATGTTCACGTGTGACTGAAGCATTGTGCTGTACACCAGAAACTGACACAATGTTGTAAACTGACCATACTTCAATAAAAAATATATATAAAAGAAAAATATGAGTGAATAGAGGAGGGACTCTGATATAATTGCCAGAAAATAGTAAGGACCAACAATTATAGATTTAAGGTGTTACTAGTTGTCACAGTTTTGTTTTCCTTCAGCATCGGCCAACTCTGCAGATGAAGGCAACGCACTGGATTACTTCGATTTTGATTTAGCTAAGGGAACAAGGTACAGTAAGAGGGAAGGGATTTTAGGGTATTTGCAAGGAACCAGGAATGCTTCTAAGACCATCATCATTCTTCATTTTGTATCTATGTAAAAATTATGCTTTGCTAAATGTAGTAAGTATAGAATTTCAGAAATAAAATATTTTCACATCATTTTTGCAACCAAATTAATTAGTCCTATAATCTGAGATATAAAATTGGTTATACTAAAAAAAAAGAAGTGAAGTACAGATACACAGAAACTAGGATTTTATTCATTCATTCCACAAATGCTTATTAATCACTTATGATGTGACAGACACCATGCTAGGGCTAGGGGTCAATGGGAACAAATAATAGACATGGTTTCTTCTTTCATGGATGTTACAGTCTGGGGGAAGAGATACATCTTAATCAAAATAAATTATAAGCAAATTAATTAGACAAATGAAGAAATACATTCACACAAATTAATTACAAACTGAAATGAGCACTGTGAAAGCAACAGCATTTTATTAGAGCATTTAACACAGAAAATGCAATTAAATGAAGGAAACAGGGACTGCAGGAAGTTTCCTAAAGTGATACGTCAGGAAACCATCCACAAAATGAAAAGACAACCTACTGAATAGAAGAAAATATTTGCAAATGATATGACTGAGAAGGGGTTAATATCCAAAATATATAAACACCTCACAACTCAAAAAAAAAACCAAACTGAAAAATGGGCAGAAGACCTGAATAGACATTATTCCAAAGAAGACATATGATGGCCAAGAGGTACATGAAAAATGCTCAACATCCCTAATTACAGGGAAATGCAAATCAAAACCCCAATGAGATGTCACCTCACACCTGTCAGAATTGCTGTCATCAAAGAGACCACAAATAACAAGCGTTGTCGAGGTTGTGGAGAAAGGGAACCCTTGTACACTGTTGGTGAGAATGTAAATTGGTGCAGTCACTTAGGAAAACAGTATGAAGTTTCCTCGAAAAATTTAAAGTAGGATGACTATATGATCCAGCCGTTCCAATGCTGAGTATATATCTGAAGGAAAGGAAAAGACTAATTTAAAAAGATACATGCACCCCAATGTTGATAACAGCATTATTTACAGTAGCCAACATATGGAAGCAACCTAAGTGTCCATCAACAGATGAATGGATAAATAAGATGTGGTATATCTATACAATGGAATATTACTCAGCCGTAAGAAAGAATAAAATAATGCCATTCACAGCAACATGGATGGACCTAGAGAGTATTATGTTTAGTGAAATAAGTCAGATAGAGAAAGACAAATAGTCTATGCTATCACTTATATGTGGAATCTAAAAAATAAAAACAAATGTATATAAATAAAACAGAAACAGAGATATAAAAAAAAAAACTAGTGGATACCAGTGGGGAGGGGTAGGGGATTAAGAGATACAAACTACGATGTATAAAATAGATAACCAACAAGGATAAATTATACAACACAGGAAATATAGCCATTATTTGGTAATAATTTTAAATGGAGCATGATCTATAAAAATATTAACTCACTATGTTATACTAATATAATATACAATATTTTAAATCAACTATATAATATATAAATTATATATATTGAAACTAATATAATATTGCAAATGTTATAAATATATTATAAATAAACTATAAATAAAATAAAAATAATAAATTAAGTTAAATTAAATTAAAGTGATACTTCTCATAAGATCTGCATTAGGAGCTAACCAATGAAGAGGAGGGGAGGGAAAAGAAGAGACCACTGTAGGCAAAGGAGATTTCTAGAAGAACATTAGCTCTCCTTCAATGATTAAGGTGTCATTTGCACCTCAACCTTCCATTGGCAAATATCCAATAGACCGAGCAAAGCAGTAAGTAGTAAGTTTCATAAAAAGTCTGACATAACGTCTTCTTTATGAACAGTGTGAGGATGCATTTTTTTGGTTTTCTTCTTAGAAGCAATACTGTTGTACGGGAAAAGCACAGAGTGGAAGCCAGGTTAGTTAGATTCAAATCCCAGATTGCTACTTATTAGCGGGAACTTGGGGAGGTCAATTAGCCTCTTTGTGCCTTAATTTCTTTATTTGCAAAATGGGAACAGAAGCAGAAGTCACTCATTGCACAGATTAAATAAATTAAAGCATGAAAAGGCACTTAGAAAAATGCTAAGCGTTTCAGAGACATAGTGGAGCAGGAATATTAGCTATTATCAGGAATAGCTGGCTTTCTGTTAAGAATTTAATCTGTTTTCATCCTACACATGCTATGAATTAAGAATTATGTTAGAGATCAGATGCACAGTAGTGTGCACATCTATCTCCGTATTTAAGGACAGAGAGCTTAGGACTGGAATGCTTTGACCCTCTGGTGTGACATGCGTGTACACCATATTTTGGCCTGCATTTAGACTTTTTTTATTACAGCTGAATGCACCTATTGTCACAGAAATGTTTATGAAGTGGAGTGCTGTACTGAACAAATTGTTCCATAGAATGTAAAGCGGGGCTCATCTGGCTGCAATAAGATGAGAAAAACATAAAGGAAAATGAGGCTGGCACCAAAAGGAAGATGCTTACAGAACGTGTTAAGCCCTCTGCTGCATTATTTCATAGGAGAATTAGGTACAAACGGTGAACAGTTCTGTTTAAGCAATGACTGTGCTTAGGGGCAATCAAGTTCTCTGTGATTGCTCTAATAAAAAGAGGAGAATTATACAGGGGCAATCATTGTGATTTAATTATTAGTGACATGATTAGTCTTGTTTTGATTCTTTTAATCCCTTCAAGAACACCACCAAAATTTATGGCATTCAGAAGTCTGATTTAAACCCCAAGTTTAAGATTCACTGACTTGGAATTCAGAGGACATGATATACAGAACCTCCTTCGTGTACATTTTCCTGTTGGCTGAATTTCTGGACCATTAGATCTCCCGGTCAATTTATTTCTTTGTTGTATCATTCTCAGCTGTAGTTTATGCACTTTTGCTGTTTGTACATATTTTTATAAATCATCTTATAGTAGGCATAAAAGGGTCCCCAAAGATGTCCACACCCTAATCCATGGAATCTATGAGTATGTTCTATTATATGGCAGGTTAAGGTTGTAGATGGAATGGGTTTGCTGATCAGTGGGAGAGATTATTTTGGATTATCCAGGTGGGCCCAAAGTAATCACAAGGGTCTCCAGGAATGAAAGACAGAAGCAGAAGTGCCAGAGTTAGAGTGATTTAATGTCAAAGCCCCACCCATCGCTGCTGGCTTGGAAGGTGGAGGTCGGGGCCCTGCACTTAAGAAGCATTGACAGCCTCTAGAAAGTAGAAAAGAAGATGGATTCTCCTCTCTAGGCTCCAGAAGGAACACAACCTTGCTGACACCTCAATTTAAGCCCGATGAAACATCCCTGACTTCTGACCTCCAGAATTATAAGATAATACATCTGTGCTGTTTTAAGCCACACACTTAATTTCGTAATTTATTACAGCAGTAATTAGAAATGAACATAATCTTATAAAATTTTTAGAACTTGGTGATTTTTAAACAAAGATAAATTTTCACTGAAAAAAAATCACCAACTTAAAAAAAAAAGCTAACAAAATATGTCTAAGATCAAATATTAAATCAAAGTAGGAAATTCTAAAAAAATCACATAACTCTTAAAATTCTTAAATTACTTAAATCTGAGATTTTAGCTATCCATTTATTTACTTTAAAGATAGTTGATTATCCTAGAGATTTGACAGCCCCATCCATTTTTCATGTCCCATTATTCAAACGGGCAGTGATCTTGAACTTGGAACACTGAAAAGCCTATTTTTCTCATTGCTTTAGCAAATTTTTCTGTAAGTGCCTGGAAAACTTACTGCTGCTTCCTTCAGTATTAACAGACTCAAAGCCTTTAACACATTTTGCCATCTGTATGGTTTCCTGTTCATTGTTCTCAGAAGAAGAAGACAAATCATTCTGAATATAATGAGAGAAGTGAGATTTGACCTTCAAGTTGGTAGACTTTCAAAGCTGTTGTTCTTCGTGGAAGGTAAAGGGGCTAAGGCATGGGCATTTGCTTGGAGCCCACTTCTGAGAGGGTTCTGGAATGTGGGTGGCGTTAGCTCTGACAAGCCAAACTTCTCTAGGAAACAGAGATCCTCAGATTTGAGAAGCCCTGAGCTGGCATATTTCGCTGACTTTACATTCAGCACAAAAACACAGTAAGAAAAATGTGAAAGGATACCTCTGTGGAAAATGCTAGCACCAAACTCATAGGATAGAACACGTCTGAGCTGAGTCTCTGATAAGACAGACATTCTCCTGACTCTCAAAAACTTTCAGGCATCAGGTAGAAGAAACGAGGTTTGCCACCCACTTTGGGTCTGCTTAATATCATTTGCCAGGTTGAAGACAGATTCGGGAGACATTTTTCTGTGATTTCAAGGGAAAAAAAATACCCACAGTAAGGCATTGTTCTCTGCCCACCCTCACATACACTAATTAGTGTGATCACATGCCCACAAGCAACGCAGCAACCAGGCCAAAAATAAAATTGGACAGATTGGAAAATGCAGAGACAAACACAATCCTTTCAATCGAGATTTTAGGCAACAGTAATAAGGTGAACATTTGTCATCTAAATCTTTCATGAGTCGTTAGGTTTGGATAAACTCATAACCATTCATGAGTTCGGTCACATGTGTACTGGTAGGTTACTGGGCACCATTACACGCATCCCACAGTGACAGGCACATGGTCCTAGGTCTTGGGGGTCTAACCAGAGGACAAGTTAGACAAATGTTACACTACAGAGCGGTAAGTGTTACTTAAGACATGCAGGCAGAGAGGTGTTACTGAAGCAGAGAAGCACCTACTTACATTATGAGAAGGAACATTTGTTACTCTTTTTGCTGTTCAGTGTCTGTCTTAGTTTGAGTTCCTGTGGAAGCTGACCTTGAGGAAAAGATTCAAGTACGAAGTGATTATGTGGGAAGTAAAAGAAACATTGGGGAGGGGAGTCAGATCAGAGAAAGGAAGGCAGCCAATAAAGGGTATGTGATCAAGCCAGCCACCAGTGAGAGATGAAGGAGCGTCCCACTTGGAAATTCTAGGAAATGGGATAAAACACACATCTCATTGTTATCCCACTCAGGGAGAGAGGGAAGAAAGAGGGAGTTCCTAACGGTCCCTGGCTGGGGCCTTCTCCTGAGGCACCCCGCACCCCAGGACTCCTGGCCAGCCCTGTGAATGAGCAGAGCCCCCTTTACTGGCTTTGGAAATAGGTTCCGAGCAAAGACACTGGCAGCGGGATGCTGGACTCAGCCAGAGCACATGGAAGGAGGAAGGTTCAAGGATATTGTTGCCAAATGCAAGGAATGAAAGTTCCTGTGCCCGACGCCAAACAAATCGAAACGGTGAAGTTTGGAGGAGAGAAAGGTTCACTGCAAGGCCAAGGGAGGAGGATGGAGTGGCTCACGTCCAAGAAAACAACGAACTCCTTGAAGGGTTTCAGCAAAGCATATTTAAAGGTGAGGTAAGAGAGGAGGGTCGCAGGGTGCGTGATGAGCTCGTGCACAATTCCCTGATTGGTTAATGTTGAGGAAACAGGGTGGTCAACACTATCAACACCTAGGGGCCTGAAGGTCTGGGGGCAACCTGCTCTCATCATCAAGTAGTTAATTTCTTCCCTTTGGTGGTGGTTTTTAGCATCTGAAAAACTCAGGAAATATACATGAGACACTGTTATCACCTGGGAACTTCAGAGAGGAGCTGCAGCAGAGGACATGGGGGAGAGGTTGGCCCTGGGAAGCCCCACAGGCTCTGGCTCAGTTACAGTGTAAGTGGGGCACCTACAGTTTTCTCCTACAGCATCTGAACTACTTCCTAAAGCTTGGACAATTCCCAATTTTAGGGCCCTTGATAGGAAACAGAGACTCCCTAGCATTACAGAAACGGAATGTGAAATGCTCACCTCCCTCGTAGCTCGGGCACAGGCGTAGTGGCCAGGCTCGGCCAGCCAGACACAACGGAGGAATTTAAGCAGGATGCTCAGCAGAACTCTCTCCTTCTATCAGAGATGATGAGACTCATTTATCAAAATCAAATTTAGCACATCAAGCAGATGGCTTTTCCCCACACACAAGGCCAGCTACAAAATTTGTAGGACCCAGCACAAAGTGAAAATACGGCCTTTAGTTCAAAAAGTGAAGTGCCCTTAAAGGTCCATGTAAAGCAATGTTCCTGTCTTTTGTGCTCTTTCTCTCTTTCTCCTTCTCTTGACTTAAACACTTTTTTATTTGCCATTTAATGTCATTCTAAATACAGTCAAATGAAAATGTTAAATTTTTAGCATAAATTTTACCATTCATATTTATATTGTCATACTTGGTTTTAAATGCAAACTGTCAGTGCATTTAACTTGTGTGATTTCACCAAAATGATAAAATTTGTATTCTGTGGCTCAACCCAGAGAGTGCCCTGAGCTAGCCAAAGAGACAAATCTGTGCCAGAACCAGGAAATGTGGCAGGAGGAGGAGAGGAGCCCTCCAGTCAGAGGGCTTGACGTGAAGACCCTCAGAGCCACCTGGGGGACCTGCCTCCCCATAAGGGGCACGTGTGCTCCTTCCAGCCTTAGGACATCCAGGATCCCCGTGTGTCACCCCCAATCCATGCACTGCAGCCCAGGGAGGCAAAGTCTAGCAGTCATCTCCCTTTCCCCCAGGCCAGTCACCTCAAGCCACACAAATGGGTGAAACCCAGTGTCTCTAAAGTTCCCCGCTGAGAAGCACTAAGCACCTGGATTCAAGTCGGGCTATGTGCCAGGCTAACCACCAAACACACGTTGCTACCAGCCCGGGTGGGGACAGCCGTCACCATCCCAGCCCCGAGATACAGCAGGATGTACATATCCAACACTGCCCTTTCTTATGCCCACACGTAGGCTCCTTCTAGGGGCAGATGCCAGGTGGACCTGGGAGAAGGCGGGACTGCAGGGGAGCAAAAGCTGAAGGTAAACACAGTGCTTGATACCCTGTCTGATCAGCCCTCACTTGTAAAACATAAATTACAAAACAGAGTTGCTAAGAATATCAGGACAGCAGTGGAAGAGTGTTAAGCCCCATGTGTGGGGCCCTTCAGAGCATGTCTACTGGACACACACCCACGAAGCTGGCTCTTTGTACATACGCAGCTCCCTTGACCATAAAAGCTTCTTAAAAGAATAACTCACATTCACTATCTCTTCCTCTCCTTTCTCATTTGTATCTCAATTCATCGTATCAGGCTTCCATCTCCAAAACCAGAAGTTAACCAGGCTTTGTGGGACCTAAAGCATATACAGTTTTGAGGTGAACTTTAAGAAGACAGATTGCAAAAAATGAAACATGAGATAAGGAATAGGAAGGGGAACTTGAATTTGAATGGTTCTGGTACTGAAATTCTATTAGCTTCATAGTAAATCCTCCTCTGCCCACAGTTTCTAACTGCTCCCCTAACCCATTTTCCCTCCAGTTACCTAACAGACAAATCTGAGCCTGAGTCTTATTGGATTTCTCCCCTGTAATTGACATGGATATCATTGACCACTTGTGCCTTGAAATCCTCCAAGCTGGCTTCTAAGACATCAACTATCTTCTGATTAATTCATTCATCGTCTTTCACTGGCTTTCTCTTCTCAATTTCTTACACCTGTGGTACCTGGATAACTTAGTATAAATGTTCATTTTTAAAGGAAAGACATTGCTTAAAACCATGATAATTATATATATATATACACATACACATATATGTATATACACACACACATACACATATATAGAAGTGCTTTGTAAATTGTGAAGCACTATATAAATATGAAATATTATTATTACTAGGTGATTGATTCTACAATTTGTTCAGCACTTTATCTTGATTTTCTAAATGATCTTTTTATATCCTAAAAGAAATATGCATGGAAGGGATTCACACAAGCTGCAGAAATGACTTTATGATTTATAGAGTATTTTTATGTGTTTTACATATTCTGTATTCCCCATTCCAAAATAAGTAACACTGAAAAATTAAGGGAATGACATTTATTGTGTGTATGTCTCTGTTTCTCTTGTTATATGAGTGAAATTATTATTTTTATGGAAATTAGTTGCATGAAACTCAAGCAAAAGTATCTAACTGTGGCAGATATATTTCCCTAACCAGAAATGAATCTCTCCAAAAGAAAAACCAACTAAAACACAAGATTTCTTTTTCCTTATCTGAGTTTGCTCTTTTATGCCACTCAAAAAAATTTCATCTTGCTATAAATTATTTTTATGCTGAATTATTTTGTGTAGTTTTGTCTCTGCATTAATAAAAATCAACCCACCTGAAAGCAGAGATAACAAAAAATCTTATTATCTCCTTGTCTCAAAGTTAATCACGGTTTCAAAAACAATTGCCACCATATTAAAAACCCACTTAGGTTTACGAAGGACTTCATATAGGATAATAAAAACATGCTTCATGGCTAAGATATTAATTACCAAAAGGAAAATGACAGTTTCCTATTTTAACTGTGATTTATTTTTCCTCTAAAGAGTGGACTAGACATTCATGATCTTCATGTTTGTAAATCCATCATTTTAACTGAGAAAGCAAATTTCTGCGGTATTCTTTTAAAAATTACCGTTAAGCTTCTTAAGAGTGGAAAAGCAAGTTTTTCATGGCAAACATTCTTTTTAACATTTCCATTAAGCCTTCTACTGCCTTATTACATGTTTTGTTCAGATTTTGGTTTTGTTTTTCCATCAGGGAGAAAAAGAATTCTATTGGTTTCCTTAAAACAGTAAATTTTCCAGAGATACCTGGCTTCAATGTCTGTCTTGTTCATCTCTAGCCCATAAAATAATGAATCATGTTTCCATAATACCCATATGAGGATGGTCACTTCCTTAAAAAACTCAATGAGTTTGGGAACTCTATCACAGAATAATAACAAAGAGAATTTAACAGCAATGGTAGCTATTAAGATTTCAAATTATGTTTCGGTTCTTTAACAAGCCCATTTTGGGTAGCACCAACTGCATTGCATTAAATTCTGAAAACCTCAAGGTTTTCCAAGCACAATGAACTTAACAAGTGTAGCTCTGGTACCCTTAGACGGGCACAGACAACTTAGCAAAGATGCAAAAACATCACCTCTCATAACGCTGGAATAATCTCTGGGCTTCACCAGAATAACTGTGCACATTTAGTGGTCCCTCCACTGCAAAACTGCCGGCAGAACTGAGGTTATGTTTGTAGCTGATAATAACAGAGCTCAAGAGGACTGGAGCGCCTAGTTTTCCTGAGTTGCAGAATAATACCCAGCTTCCAAACAAATGCTTCAACCCTTTCTAGAAAAAGCATGAATTGACCTTGCAAAAAATTCCCTGTACTAGAGAGAAAGGCTGACAAAATTATCAAAGAATTTTGGTTCAACATTTATCTGTAGTGTCTAGAAAAAGTAATCTTTTAATTTGCCTAATCAATCAATTATGCAACAAATAATCATTGAGCCCCGATCAGGTATAAGGTCACACTGTAAACATATTTAAGTTAGAGAAATTCAACTCTATACATCAAACATTAAATATCATCCTAGCATATAAACCCATGGAGGGCATTTAAGGAGGTTAAACTTGGCACCTAAAATGCAAACATCTCATCTGTTCTGCAGCCAATCACCTGTTCCAAAGCTGCAGGAAAAGCTGACTGTGCTGGCATTATTGAAAGATGTTACATCTGCCTTCTGTTTTTTCATTAGTGATGTGATGACATTTAAGTCATTTATTAATATATGGTAGTATATATCTATTAATACCAAATTCCCAGTTTATCCCTCCTCCCATTCCCCTTTGGTAACCACAAGTTTGTTTTCTACGTCTGTGAATCTATTTCTGTTTTGTAAATAAGTTCATTTGCATCATTTTTCAAGATTCCACATGTAAGTGATATTATACGGTATTTGTCTTTATCTTTTCTTGCATTTTATAGTTCATCAAAAACACACGGTCAGTTTTTGAAACTTACGTAGGTAACAGAAATGACACCATGAATGATACAGCATTATAGAGTAAGTTTTATCACAGTAGTCTGTTCAGCCTTGGCTGAAATGATGAAATTAGCTGAATAGTTCCCAAATCTTACTTATTTTGTGCTTTCTAAATAAACGCTACTTTTCTTCTTCCTTCTCCAGGTCTTAAAAATAAAAATAGGACAGTCATGCTTTTCTTTAAAATAATCTACCTTTGATCCTAATAAATTAGGAAAGCCTGGGATAACATTAATTTTAAGAACATTAATACATGAAGATTTTGTTATTTTGAAATCTAATTTTAATGTTAGAAGGGCTTCTGGGGAAGAGGAGTCACAGAGACAGAAACACACATTAGATAATATTGCAAAAATATTAACCCTCTATATTCTTTTACACAGAAAATATGTCATTCGTCTCATCCTCCAACCTGGTGAATTTTAACTGCTCCTTCAACGGTCAGCCAGGTAAATACCTCTCGAGGACACTCACCTTTACCTCCTCCTCCTTACCAGGGGCTTTGCCTTACCAACATGTACCTATGGCATCCAGAACATACCTCTAGCATGATGTTTATCATTCTATCTTACAATTGCTTGTTTATAATTCTGCTTTTCATCCCAGGGTATGGTCTCCCTGAGAGTGGAGAGCATCTTATTTATTGTTCACTGTCAGTAACTAGCATATTATCTACCACAGTAGGAATGCAATAAACGGTTGCTGAATAAATCAATGAAGGAACCCGGGTACCATTTTACAGATAAAGGAACTGATGGCAAAGATATAATCCTGCAAACCTGCCTGCTATAAATCCACAATTAGAACAATAAATATATAATAATCTGCATAATTTTACAAAACTATTTTGTCCTTGGAGTGGAAGCAAAAATTTGCTTTTACTTAAACATTCAGCAACAATGATACTCAAAGTCAGAAATTAACCTACTGATCTTGACTTGATAGTTCATTTAGACTAACATGAAATTTATTCAAAGTCATTACAGTAATATGGTCTTAAAATGTTGGATTTCTGCAGAAGTTCTAGCTGTTTAACTTGGATGATGTATTAGATTTCTCTGAACCTAGATTTCCTTTACCCCTGATTTCTTTCTTTAACTTGTCCCTCCCCTGAAAAAAACTGTCAGGATTAAATTTGGGCCTTAGAAGACAAAATTAAAAAAATTTTTAATCCTTAAAAACAGAAAAGGAAGTAAATAAATGCATACCCTATTGGTGGCAAAACTGTATAAAGGAACTGTTCCAAACAACATTAAAAACACCGTAATTTCACTGCCTATTGAGATATAATTTTAAGATTAAAAAAAAAGTTAAAAGAAAAACATCTTAAACTCTTCCCATCAATCATATTGTTGGTAGCAGTGCTGGTAGCTGGCAGGCTGGCATTGCTATTCTGGAATAGTTATATGTGGGTTGTGGAATAAACCAATTGAGTAATTATGTGATATTCTAGTTATAGTCCTGGTGTGGTTGTAAACCTGAATTATTTATCTTACTGTGGGGAGCAAAAGTGGCGCAGATAGAAGATGTAAGGCAAAGACAAAATAAATTTTAAAATTTAAACAAAATTTTTATAACACAGACTGAAATAAAAAACCTGTACTCTTGAAACTGATTAGATGTATCAATAGAATTCATGATGAAACACTGTATACTTGTATTATATTTGTGTGTGTATGTATTTCCTCACTTTAGCACTTGAGAAAAATTGAAAACAATGAACCCAGTAGCAACGAGCACCCTTAGCACCCAGACTGTGGTCTCCGAATACATTTCCCGCTAAAAGGAAACAGAGATCCTTAGAGAAATGGCTAATTCCAGATCTTCAGTAGGCAAAGTATAAAATTAATCTGAAGCATCTTGCCATATCAGATGGTATCACAAGTAAGCTATCTACCAGCATCTACTATGGTCATGTCAATAGGACTCAGGAGTCAGCGTAAAGAGATAGAAACTAGCCAAGTATGGTCTATGTTTAGCTTCAAAAATGATAATAATTACTCTGGATAGAGAAACCAAGAGTGGTTAAATTCCTGCATTCATAAGTGTGTTTTTAAAAAAAAGAGGAAACCTAATTGGTCACCAGAGAATGACGAAGAATCAATTCATTATTTTGAACATTAGTAGATAAAAGGGAATAAACCAAGCATTCATCCCACGTATCCTATATAAACTGTACCATAGGGCAAAACCAAATAAGAGATGAAGAGAATAAATCTTTATAAAAGTGTCCCAAATTTAAAAAAAAGACCAGAAAAAAATGATAGTTTGATATTTTTGGAATGTCACCATTTCCTAAAACCCCAATTGGATGTAGGCACTAAGCATCCATGGTTATTGACATCACCAAAAGAGACACAGCCAGACACTGAGTGCCTCCGGAGTGAAGAACTCACTATCTTGCCAAGGCAATCCAACCTGCAGCTGATCAAACCTCTAGAGCTACCTTTAATTGACAGGAAATTTACAACACAGAGCAACATGTTAAACAATTCCACAAGGATACAGTCTGCACAATCCAGTCTATTGCAAAGTCCAGAGAGGCATGCTAACCCATCACAAAATATAATTTATTTAAGTCCCGATTCAAATAAATGGAAAAAGAAAAATACAAGCTATAATGTTGTCTATGAATAATTAAGTAATGGGTTAGGTCCAGAATTTCTATTTTCCTGTGTTAAAAATATATGCCCACCCAAGGAAAACGTAACTTTGGTCAGAGTAGTAATTAGCACGGTCAGTACAAACCACATCCCCAGAAAAATACAGTTTTTTCTCTTACATTGCCTATGGAATCATTTTATTAGTTATGATAATTTACGTGTTTAATCTTTTCAGTTAATATACCCAGAGGCAATGAAATTGGAGCAGCAAGAAGGCAGAAATGAATACAATATGATGCATAAATCCAGAAGTATTAAAACGCAACTCTATCCTTTGGTTTCTGAAATCAAGTAGGTCAAAATGTTTAAAGAAAACTATGGAACCTTTGTTTTCCTTTTTGATCACTGACCTTTGTTATAAAATTATAAAAATCATAAATTTGTATTTTTGGTGGGTAAATCTATTGTTCACAAAAAGGAATTCTGAACCTCAGATGAACAACTCCCACTTAAAATCAGTTTACTCCAGAGTGTCCAACAGACATTCCTTAGAAGGAATGTTCTATTTTCTTACATGTCTAGTAAATTACCTCCCTGAATATGGTTCTCTCACAAATCTTGTGGCTTCGAACTTGACAGCTATTGCAATTTCCCAATAACTTATTTAATTAAAAATAAATATTTCACTCAATGGGTGACTTACTCTGTTTTCTTTGTCGGTAATGAGAAATGTCATCAGATGTCTCTCCTTGCTTTAAGGCTGGATGCCTCCAGTCTCACCAGACAATCCTGGCAATAGGGCTTCTGGGTTTCCAATTCTGAGCCTCTGGGTATTTCAGGCAAAGGTAATTCTTTGTGATCCTGAGACATCAACCCAATTTTCACTTCTTCACTTTAAAGGTGTCCTTTGTTACTAGAGGGAAAAAAAAAATAGCCATAATTTTCCTACCAGATTCTACTTTGATGCACGAATTAAGTATATACCTCAAAAAGATGCCAAGCTCTTTTTTATTTTGTTCTGTAAGGAAATAATGATTCATAGCCACAGCCATGCACTGTCTTCACCTGATTTGAAATCATCCTTAATTTTGTTTCTTTCATGCTGGGGGCATGGCAAATTACAATCTTTGCCGGTAAATTAAGTAATTTAAACATTTCTCCTAAGGTCAGACCAGCTAACCCTTCTGAAGTCCATTGCAACAATACCTCATTTAAACAAGCAAACCACTTTTTTCACATTTCGAAGGATCCACTTAAAGCTAATACAATTTTCTTTTTCTAGGACAGATAGATGGTGGTCCTCTTTTTGATGGCAGAACTGACTAATTCTTCAGTGTGATCATTTTCTCCTTTACAGAATGTATGAAGAGCTAAAATTTCTCTTTGTGAAATATAACCCATCTTTTAAACCCATTATTGCTTATTTACTAAGACTTCACCATTCCGGTGAATGTTTCATTATTTTTAAAGCTATCAATAAAGAAGAATGAAGAGATTTAACAGAGACAACTAATCAAATATTTACAAACCACATAACTTCTAAGAGTAATGATTCATCAATATCATGACAGTGTCTGGCACATACGACAGGCTCAAACAATATATTCTGAATGAACACATGAATTAATATTGTGGCAATTACTGAACTGTATAATATAATGTGTTTTATAGACAGTGCATTTAGTCAACCACATTGTGGACTCCAGGAGGGACAGAAAAGTGCTTGATTGCTAAAATACGTGGCGTGTAGCAAATAATCAATAAATATTGCAGGAACAAAAGAAGGAAGTCTCACTTAAGAAAAAATTATCCATTAATGTTACTTAGACATAATCTTACATTCAGTGCTATCTTTGACTTTATAATTAACTTTCATACGATGAAGTGCAATGATTATAACAAACCATTAGTTTTTTTATCAGAAATACACTGCGGCTGTTACATCACTTTTGTATGTTTTTTTAATTTGGTACTGATCTTTACTACCATTAGGGAGACAAGAAGCATGGTTATGATTTTACACAGAGTAGTCTGTGGAAGCTCCAGGTGGTTGTAGTTGTGTATATATTTCTGGTTTCCGAAGTGCCATCCAGCTACACAGCTTCTCCAAGACCTTCAGTACTGGCGATACCCACAACAGAGATCAGCACAGAAAAGCCCGCTCAGGGGAGCTTCTGTTACAGGTCTGGTAGTAGGCAATTAATGCACATGCGTCCATTGAGCTGAATGAATAATTATCATCACAGGTTTCCAAGGATTTGGCCATGGAGACACTTAAGATGGAAAACTCAGCTGCAGTCTGAGATCCCTGAAAGATCTTGCAGTTGTCTTTGGGAAGACCAGCATCCTTCACCTTGCAAGGACGAGATATTTGCTACAATCTCTCCTGTAGCAGATGCTCTGCTCTGTCCATATGGAACTTGGTTCATAAGAAAAAGTACAAGTTTGGGTTTTTGGTTTTTTGTTTGCTTGCTTTTTTTTTTTTTTTTTTGGCTCTAGCTCAAGGAAAACAAATCCATAGCAGACCCTCTCTGGCTTCAGGGGTGTTGTCCGTACACTTGAACACACATAGTTTTCACAGTTGATGTTGAATAGCATGTACATATTTGCTTCATCTGACAAACTAAAAAGTGTTAGAGATGGAAGGATGGCTGAGATCCTGAATTACCAAATCCTTAAATCTCCCATCAACTTCTGTAATACCACGCTGCTAGGTTACGAAGGGGCTGTTATGTAGCTCAGAGAACATACTTACACAGTAAGTCATTCTCAACGTGTGGTACAGAGATCCTGGGAGGTCCCAGATACTCTTTCAGGGGGTCCTTGAGATCAAAACTATTCTCATAACAATGCTAACATGTTATTTGCCTTTCACTGTGTTGACACCCTCACTGGTGAGACAGAAGCAATGGCTGGGAAAACAATTGTTGCCTTAGAACAAATCAAGGCTGTGGCAGCAAACCGTACCAGCAGTCCCTGTGCCCTTCACTTGCAGTAAAAAAAAAAAAAAAAAGGCCAGATTCATTTAAGAATGTCCTTGATTGTTTTTCTAGCAAATGTTCATAGTTATGACTTGCTGACGTTTGGTTACCTAAAGCCTGTCTAATCTCCCGCCCCCGGGAACTGAGTTAGGCCAGGTGTGAGCCTACGGGTTTCCTTCTTCCTCTTTCCGGGACCCAGCTGTGTTTTCTGATTCTGCTGCTCCGCGAGTGAGGATGGATGTATGGGCCCATTCACTGCGTGCACCGTGTGGAAGATGCATCTCCAGGCAGAGAACCAGGCCCAGGTGGAGAGGGCACTGTGCTCTTCCCACAAAAATCCCGCCGCAGCACACAGGGGGCTCCTAGGGAGTTTCAGAGCTTCTCCTGGCCACAGAGGGAAGGAAGGATCCTCAGAGCCTCCCCATCACCACCATCCACAGTGGATCCTATACGGATTCCTAGGACCCATCCCATGAGATTCTAAAGGTCTGAATTAAACTCCAGAATAAGTATTTTTCAACAAGCAGCTCAGAAGATTCTGCAGCTGGCGGTCTCTGGACCACATATGAGAGGAAGGTACAGGTGAGCTTAGTGCCAAAGCCTCGGGGATTATCGAGAGTAACTGATCCATTACATCCAGAAAGAACACTTGACTCCTGATTTTATAGAGATCAAGAGGGACAAGTGCTGGGTGCCAGCAGTGCGTGATGATTGATCTGCTACACTCCGAGAGGAGGAAAAGACGGATTTGTCAGCCTGGGGCCCTAGCTGGGAGAGTGGGCCCTTGAAACAGACTCACTTGGCAAATAAAACTGATGCAAAATGAATGTTAATTACCCAGTTCCAGAAGGCCTGTCCGTCTTCACTTTTTTGCCCTATCATTTGCTCTGTTGCACTTACACAAAGTGCCCACGACAGTAATACCTGAGTGCCCTTTAGTCTCCTAAGAACTGCACAATTCATTTAACTGCCCAGTGAAACACAATCCTTGTCTCTCGTCACAAAGATGCAGAATGACAGTGCAATTGTGGTCAGAACCTAAGTTAGAAAATCATGAACACTATACTGCATCCCAGTATAATTTGTGTGACTGGTTTTTACAAAAGGTTGAGAATCACTATTACCTGGGGTAGGTCTAAATATCAGAGTACCTTATCACAATTAAGCAAATTAGCATTTTGCTCTGAAAATCAGCCTTTTGTATTAGGTTACTGTCCAAGACTTTCAGAGTCTAGCAGAAAATCCTTTCTGCTTCTAGGATTTAGCGAACACCCCCAGCCGTCACTCGACTCTGTTTATCAGAGTATTCATTCAGTCAGATGGTTTGCACCCACTGGTGTCAAGGGAAAGAAGCTATTTTCCACCTGAGCTAGAACTCTTGCCCAGTCGGAGGCCCTAAGCCCACATTTTAGCCCCACCCTCTACCCCCACCTGAGGATGCTTGGATAACTTGGTAATATTAGGGTGCTTTGTTTTTTTAATGGAGGTACTGGGGATTGAACTGAACCCAGGATCTCACGGATGCTAAGCATGCGCTCTACCACTGAGCTATACCCTCCCCCTGATAATATTAGGTTTTTAAATCAAAAAGACTGTGTGGTGAGTTTCCTTGGCGGGCAACGTCTGAAACCCACAGCTGGCCTTGTCTGTTTCCTACAGCAATACAATGGGATTCCACTGGAAATCAAACTATACAGCAAGACCAGTTAATCTGGCTACACTAAAGTCCCATCAAACCACTGAGTGGAGTCAGAACTCTTCAAACAGTGCCAAAGATAGCTTTGCGGCAGGCCACTGAATCACACAAAAGCACAATAAAAATAAAGGATGACTAACACTTTTGGGTCTCTGTCACGTACTCTGCCAAAGAGCGAAAAAATAGAAATGTTCCTCAACATGTCACATTAGGAATAGTTCAGAAATAGTTCCCACAGTGGATGGGTAAATATTACTTCAGAAGCTGGGGACTGCTGCTCCCACAAAGAGGTACCTGAAAATCTTATTGTTTCCAAGTCTCTAAGATTCAGTCATCTAACATGCTGTGTCTCTTGAGAACAAACCCAAGCATTAAGCTTGAGGAATTTAAATTATTAGAACAAAAAGCATTTTTCAATGGATTTGCTAGTGCCGAATTGGATTTTAAAAAATAAATGGAAAACGTTGATGTTTGTCTGTTGCACTTGCTTCTTTCTTTTTGAAGAATGTCTGTAGCAAAAACAAATAACAACAAAACAGAATATGAATATCCTTTGCAGGTGGACTCCTAGAATTACTCAAAATCGCTCTGAAGTTGTCTTGTGTTAGCATTCTTCAAGCCAGAGCACTCAAGAGTAATGAGTCTCTTTATATCTATTACCTAATCAATAAGAAATAAAACTTCCAGCACTAACAAATTGCCATTTCAGCAGAAAGAGATTTATTTTGCTTGGATTGTATTTCCTCATTAGTAAAGTAAATGCAAGAAAATCTGATTTATCTGGATTTTTTTCCCCACTGAACAAAAAGTAATTTGGTGAACCTAGAGTTTTATTTTTCATTGCACTGTGTTTTTTAATTAAAACTGGCCAGTGGAACCTCTCTAGCCCCAAATCACTGTATGTATTAAATTTCAAGGAATCCTAAAGCAACTAGAATTTCATTTTTAGCAAACTGCAAGGCATTAAAATCAATAAATGGGCTGATGATGCAATTAATATGCTAGAGGCCTTTAATGGAAAAAAGGAAGATTTAGTATTGAGAACCATTGCTTCTCTCAGCTAAAGAAATTTCTAAGCCTGTGTTTTACTAAGTAAACTATGTAATCAGGACGATTGAACAGTAGCTGTGTTTTCATTATAGTTAACGTTAATTAGTCGGTTTATTTTGGGGGTGATTATCATTAACTAAGAGACTTGGATGCTGTTCTCTGTCCAGCTTCTGTATATAATTCATAACCAAGAATACACTCCCAGGAAGGCTTTTAATTCACCATGTTGCTCAGTAGCTAACACAAGACAAGTTTATTCCGGGTTCTGCCAGAGATCAGATACTCCTGTACTCACCCTCATCAACTACTATATTGTTCTTCCATAAAAACGGCAAGAATAGAGGCACTTAAAAATATTTTGACATTTATTTTGTGCTCTAAAAATATTCAGTTGCTTTAATGATTACAAACCAAGCGTAACAGGCTTAAAGCAAAGTGAGACACTGCAAAGCTGGTGGGGGATGTGAAGACGACTTCAACTACCCACCCCCCCACCCCACCCCCCACCCCGGCCCAGGGCCCTGCACAGAGAGCAGACTGAAACACAGCCCCAGTCTTCCTGAGAAGGAGATCTATCCCCCCCCGCCCCCACCCCTGCTCAGGAAGTTTGGCCTCAGGGCAGGCTCTGGTCTAGCACACTTCCAGAAGCTTACGGAGGTGCTCCCAGGGAATGCAGGCCTGTGGACACCATCTGTGTGTTCTGCTTAATGCGTGGCACCTGCCTGGCTCACCAGCACCTCCCAGAAAGGAGCTTATATCCTTGTCTAGCACCCTGATTTCTGCAGCTGCTGTCAGGGGACACCTCTATGTCACTTACTCTGAAGGCCAGTGGGGCTTCTGCTCGTCGGTCCCACAAGACTGTAACCAATGAAGAAAAAGTTCTTAAATACCTACCACCCCCAAGGCACAGCAGTGGGCAACAGACCCAGGCACTCAGTCTCCCCATGAAAGAGGCCAGTTGGCTTATCACCATATCATAGCCTGAGGGGTAGGCTTCCAATGAAACACACATCTAAGTGCTGACTATAAGCCTTTCCAGAGACCTTGGAAGGGGGGTGCTGTCTCTTCTCCTGCACCCAGAAAGCCAGTATCTTTTGGAACGGAGCTCCCACGTGTGTCTGGTGCCCCATTTTTTGTGTCTAGCACCACGGTTTTTGTGACTGCTGCACAGAGGATGCTCCTCCATCTCCTGGTTCTAGAGGCCATGGGCTTGGGTCCTACAGGACTGTAACAATCAGAGAGACAGTCTTGCCAGGATACCACCCCCAGGACACTGCAGACAGCAGACTGAAACACACCACCAGTCTTTCTGTGAAAGAGACTTATTTATTTGTCCTGAAGCTTCAGCCTGAGATGCAGGCTTCAGGTTTGCTAGTCATCTACAGGCTACAGAGATGCTCTCAGGGAATGTAGGTCAGGGGATGCCATCTTTGCACCCTCCCTCTGCGTCTCTTCTGCTTGCCACCACCTTTCAAAAAGGCTGATGCATTCATATGGAGACTTGATTTTTGCTGCTGCCCCGTAGGGAATACCTCCAGATCAACAAGGCTGGAGGCCAGGAGGATTTCCAATTGGTGTCCCACAAACTGTATATATTTGCATAACTTAAAAGCTGCTGCCTGAGGGTCTGGCTTCCAATCAGCCTGAAACTAGGTGCTGACTGAGATTCTTCCCCTTGAAACACTAACAGGTCTTGGCATACCCTCAACAAGTGGAGCTACTAAAGGCAAATCAGACAATAAATGACGGAGAGGGTGCGGAGAAAGGGAGCCCTTCCACACTGCTGGTGGGAATGCAGTTTGGTGTGGTCATTACCGAAAACAGTATGGAGAGTCTCTAAAAAGCTAAAATTAGACTTACCCTATACTCCAGCAATCCCACTCTTGGGCATATATCTGGATGAAACTCTAATTCAAAAAAATGCACCCTAATGTTCACAGCAGCACTATTTACAATAGCCAAGACATGGAAGGATAAAGAAGTTGTGGTATATATATATATATGTGTGTGTGTGTGTGTGTGTGTGTGTGTGTGTGTGTGTGTGTGTGTATACTGGAATACTACTCAGCCATAAAAAATAATAAAATAATACCACTTGCAGCAACATGGATGGACCTACAGATTGTCATACGAAGTGAAGTAAGCCAGAAAGAGAAAGAAAAATACCACATGATATCACTTACTTGTGGACTCTAAAAAAGAGAGAGAGAGACAAATGAACTTATTTACAAAACAGAGGCAGATTCACAGACATAGAAAACAAACTTATGGTTACCAGGCGGGAAAGGGGGTGGGGAGGAATAAATTGGGAACTTAGGATTTGTAGATAGTAACTACTATATATAAAATAGATAAACAACAAGCTCCTACTGTATAGCACAGGGAACTATATTCAATACCTTATAATGGCCTATAGTAAAAAATATGAAAAGGAATATATATATATATACACACACACATAAATGAATCACTGTGTTACACACCAGAAATTTACACATTATAAATTGACTATACTTTAATAAATAAATCAGGCTGCTTGGACAATCATCAAGTTCAAGAGACAGCCAAGAGCTAGGGCAAGGTTGAATAAGGTTCAACTCCTACATGAGGTCACTTCTTCAAGACTGAGAAAGGTAACTGTTTTGCCTAATACCTGGCAACAAATACAGAGAATCAGGCAAAATTATGGACAGAGGAATATGTCCCAAACAAAAGAAGAAGATAAAACTCAGAAAAAGAAAAAAGGAGACAAATAATTACCTGATAAAAAAAAACGTTCCTGAACATTCTCCAGGATAGATCATATATCAAAACAAGTCTTAATATATTTTTAAAAACTGAAATCATATCAAGCATCTTCTCCAACCACAATGGTATGACACCAGAAGAAAACTGGAAAAAATCACAAATATGTGGAAATTAAACAACAGGTACTGAACAACCAATGGGTCAATAAAGAAATAAAAAATACCTGAGACAAATGGAAACACGACATACCAACATCTATGGGGTGCATCAAAAACAGCTCTAAGAAGGAAGTTCATAGTGACACAAGCCTACCTCAAGAAACAAGAAAAATCTCAAATAACCAATCTAACCTTACTCCTCAAGGAACTAGGAAAATAAGAACAAACAAAACTGAAAGTTAGTATAAGGAAGGAAAAACGAAAATCAGTGTGGAATTAAGTGAAATGGAGACTAAAAAGACAATAGAAAAGATCAATAAAACTTAGAGGTGGTTCTCTGAAAAGATAAACCAAACTGATAATCCTTTATCTAGACTCACCAAAAACAACAACAACAACAACAACAAAAAAGAAAGAAAGAAAGAAAAAAGAAATAGAGAAAGAGAGAGTCAAATAAAATCAAAAATGAAAGAGGAGACATTACAATTGATACCACAGAAATATAAAGGATCATATGAGGCACTGTGGATAATTATATGCCAACAAATTGGATAACCTATAAGAAACAGATACAATCTTCCAAGACTGAACCATGAAGAAATAGAAATTATGAATAAACCAATTACTAGTAAGGATATTGAATCAGTATTCAAAAACCTCCCCAAAAAACAGAAGTCCAGGACCAGATGACCTCCCTGGTGAAGCCAAACATTTAAAAGAATTAATAACCATCTTTCTCAAACTCTTGCAAAACACTGAAGAGGAGGGAATGCTTCCAAATTCATTTTACAAGGCCAGGATTACCCTGATACCCAAACTGGACAAGGACATCACACAAAAAAAGAATATTACATGCCAATATGGATGATAACATAGATGCAAAATCCTCAACAAAACATTAGCAAACCCAATTCAACAATACATTAAAAAATTATACACCATGACTCAGTGGAATTTACTCCAGGGGCCCATTGATGGTTCAACATGAGCAAATCAATCAATGTGATCCAGAACATTAACAAAATGAAGGACAATTATGATCATCTCAACAGATGCAGAAAAAAGCATTTGACAAAATTCCACATCCATTTAAGATAAAAACACTCAACAAAGTGAATAAAGCTAGACTATACTATACACAAAAACCAACTCAAAATGGATTAAAGACTTGAATGTAAGGTGAAACCATAAAACTCCTACAAGAAAACACAGGTGGTCAGATTTTTTACATCAGTCTTGGCAATGAATTTTTGGATTTGACTCCAAAGATATGCAAAACAAAATCAAAAATAAACAAATGGGGCTACACCAAACTAAAAGCTTCTGTACAGCAAAGGAAACATTAACAAAATGAAAGGACAGGGAGAAATAAATGGAGAAAATATTTGCAAATCATATATACAATACGGGGTTAATATCCAAAATACATAAAGAACTCATGCAACTCAATAGCAAAAAAAAAAGAAAGATTAAAAAATGGGCAGAGGAGAGGGGAAGGAATAGCTCAGTGGTAGAGTGTATGCTTAACATGCACAAAGTCCTGGGTTCAACCCCCAGTACCTCCAGTTAAATAAATAAATAAAATAAACAAAAACTTAATTACCTCCACCCACAAAAAGACTAATTAAATGAATAAATAAATAAATTAAATTAAAAAAAAATTTTAAGTATGCAGGGGACCTGAACAAACATTTTTCCAAAGAAGACATACAAATGGCCAACAGGAACATGAAAAGATGCTCAACATCACTAATCAAGGAGATGCAAATCAAAACCACAATAAGATACCACCTCATATCAGTTATAATGACTATTATTTTAAAAATGTTGTTGAGGATGTGGAGAAAAGGAACTCTTGTGCACTGTTGGTGAATGGATACAGAAGAGTATGACTGAAATATTATGCTCTACACCAGAAATTGACACAACACTGTGAACTGACTATACTTCAATAAAAAAATTTTTTTAAATAAGATATATATGTGTATATATATATATATATATGGCTGTGTATATGTGTATGTGTGTGTGTGTGTGTGTGTGTGTGTGTGTGTGTGTGTGTGTGTAATGGAATACTACTCAGCCATAAAAAAGAATGGAGCCTTGCCATTTGCAACAACATGGATGCAATTTGAAGGCATTATACCAACTAAACTATGTCAAAGAAGAACAAATATTGTGTGATTTCATTGATATGTGGAATCTAAAACAGCAAAACAAACAAATCAAAACTAGAAAAAACAAAAACCAAGTTCATGGATAGAAAAAAAAAAACTAGTGGTTGCCAGGGATGGGAGGGTTAGATGAAATGGTGGAAAGGGGTCAAAAGGTACAAATTTCTGGTGATAAAAAATAAATAAGCAACAGGGATGTAATGTACAACATGGTGACTATAATTTATAATACTGTGTTGAATACTTGAAGGTTGCTAAGAGATTAAATCTTAGTAGTTCTCCTCAAAAAACAAATTAAAATTAAAAAATAGAAGCATTATTCAGAGAAGACACTCCTAGGCTATACGAGACTTTGCAAAAGGGTCCATGGTGGAAAACAGTTAAAACCTGCCTTGGTATAGAGGGAACCAATATCTAGACTCTGCTAAGAACTCTGTGGTGGTGGAGACCAAAATAAAGAAGCCATAATATGAGTAACTGGGAAACAGCCCTTAAAGATAAGAACAGATATACCAAGTGATTGTAAAAATCTTTAGACAGATCTGAAAGGCAAGACCAAGAGGACAGAGCCTAAAATATTGTCAGAATTCTTGGGTGGGTTTTAGGTGGTACTCCTTATAAACAGCAACTCCATTTTTCCAGGGGTAAAGCCAAAAAATTAGAATCTTTGGACTGTCCCTTCTTTCCACATCATGCAATCTATTATCAGATCCTGGCTGTCCTATCTTCAAAATACGTCTAGATCCTGGTCATCTCACCCATCTCATATCCACCGTTGCTACCTGGATCTACGCCACCATCCTTTCTCACTCAGATAATTAAATAGACACTTAACTGCTCTTGTTATTTCAGGCAACACCTGAAGCATTCATACAGTTTCAGAAGCACATGGCAGAGGCACAAGACTAAAAATACCTCTTGCAAAAGTCTGAAGTCCTCTTGTAACACATCCTTTGGGTTCAAAGGAGAAATGGCAAGTAATGGGTTCTGAACATGATGCATAAAAAATATATATACCTTGAAATAAACCTCTGCCTGGGGCTGCCAGCATTGTAAAAGTTTTCAATTGCAGTAAGTCACCATGTCTCAAATGCCACTCATGATGAGAGAAGACAATATGAAAAGGTAAATTTTCGTTCCCCAGATACGATGAATCTCTCATGCAGGAGGAGTTCTTCCAGGTGCTGCTGTTGTATTTTTTTTTTTTTTTTTCGCTAGACATCATCTTCCAGACAACTGGCTTAAGACTGACTGGGATTCTGGAGAAACAGAAATCAAGTTTCCCCTGTCTAACTTTCTTTCCTTCAGTTACCACTTCTCTCTACTTTGCCAACGTTAAGTAATGGGCTCTGGCAACATACATGTGCCCGGGACTACTTCATTAGGCATTGGCAACGTGTGTTTCAGTTTGAAATGTCATGAGTGAGAGTCACTGGTGTGATAATTACGTGAGAGCTGTGAAGTCTTTACCAGTGAGGCACATCAGAGCCCAGAAGGACCTGTACCCATTCCAGTGAACTTCAGCCCCAGGTGCAGCAACCGAAGTGCTCTGGACCTAATTTGGGATGGGAATAGAAGAGAGAGTGAGGTTTCAGTCTTGAATACAGAGTGGCCTTGGAATCTTTAAAAATCACACACTTTTTAGGCATATTTCTGAATTTTCTGATACAAAATATTCACCCGACAGCCTTCCGGGGGCACTCCATAAAGATGTGATGTGCCGGAGGTAGCCTCGGGAAGGTGGGGGCAGGGCTTCCCAGTGGGATGCTGATCACCTTTCCAAAGGAGGACAGACATGCCTCTGGGTAACCAAGGACTTAATGATGAAGTCCAATGGGTTAAGAAATGAAAAAGCTAAGCAGTGTTAGTACAGAACTGTTGTGGTTTCATAACAAAGGACTACTGCTAAATAGTGCTCATCTCTTGTCTTATTCCCTAGCCCTTCCCACAAAATTGTAATAAATTCTCTGACAGTGAGTTTGAGAAAAGGACTCGGTATTCAGTCCATTTCCTTTCTTCCCCTTCCACGTGGCAGCACAGAATGGAGTCTCCCTATAAACCATAAATTTTCCCAGAGCAGTATTGTCAGTGACGAGGTGGGTAAGGAAAGCTGGAAGGCATGTTTTTGCTTTATCAGTAATTGAAGGGCTATTTGATTCCCACTTGCTAGACTCATTTTTCATTTGGTTCAAAACTCAGGTAGAAAAAGGTAGCTGTTAGCTGTTCTGTACTGGACCCTCTCAAACACTGTACATTAGCTGTTTGATAAATAGTTCCTTGCAAGAAAGAAAGTAATATGCATCCAAGAAATGTTGGCACGAATAAAGAGCTGTGATGGCTGAGAGTGAAAGAGATTCTCCTGGTCACTTAGTAGACAGAAAATGTTATTGAAGGAGTAAAACATGAGGTAGTCCTTGAAGAGAGGAAGAATTTACACATGAGGAACTGGGGGAAAAAAACGAAAACAAAAACATACAAGCAGTAGGAACCAAGCACTTGAACAAAAGCTTGAAGACATGAGCTGATGGGGCATACCTAAATATGGAGCAGAAACCAGTTAAGTTTGATTAACACACAGCAGGCTCTTGAAAACCAGCTCAGCCTAAGGACACTGAACTTTGAAATCAAGAACCACTAAGGACACATCCACTGTCCCAAATGCAGGCAGAATTTATCTCTGGGTATCTGTGAAATGTTAAAGGAAATCCTTATGAGAATGTATTTCCTGGACATGCATAGTGAAGCTGGAATAATATAAATAAAAATAACATGGCTCCTGTTTAAAGATATTGAAATTCATAAAACTCTCTGTTATTTTAACATAGTATGACCAATTTCCCACAACTGAATATTATGCAGTCATTAAGATGACGCTTTTGAAAAGTACTTCATGACAGAAGAAAATGCTGAAGACATGTTAAATATTACAAGGAGGATTAAAATATTATTAGAGTAGAATCTCAATTTTTGAAAGAAAAAGAGAAAAAAGAAAGTACACGTATATGTGTATATAAGTGCAAAAAATTGAATGTGGAAAAATATAAGATGCATTATTTCTGGGGTTAAACTTACAATAGATTTCTTCTGTTGTTTTCAAATTCCCCACAAATTCATAACGCTGTAACAGCTTGTGTAACACTCTTCAAGGCGCAAAGTACTACTAGTTTAAGAACCATTTCTATATCTGATTTTGGATGCCAAATTGATGCCATTCTTACTACTATATATTTCTAGCAACTCCTGTAGGCATTTACTAGTGATAATAGAAGAATTATGGCTTATATGTATTTATATAGTGCTTTATAATTGATACACATTTTCAGATGGCACACAATGACTCCTAGGCCACGGAATGTGTTTGGTTCCATGCCAGTAACCAGCCACGTGCTTGAAGAAATTGTATTCCAGAGAAAAATTCATGTCTCATTCAAAGCCTTCCTCTTATATAGCTGTGAAACTTGGGCTTCCCCAGATGTCATGGCTCAGTGGATTTTATCAGTGTTAAGAATCCTGTTAAAATCAAATTATTGCTAAGTCCTTGAAAGTAACATTAAGGGATATGGGGCAAAGAGCAAGGCTTTGGGGATAGAAACATCGAGACTGAATATGAACCTAGACATTTCATATTCTAGGTTCATAGAATATGAAATGTTAGAACATTTCATATTGGGCAACTTCTCTGAGCTTTAGTTTTCTCATCCATAAAAATATGGAGAATAATTCCTATTTTATAGGATTTGTGTGTAGACTGAATTAAGTGTTATAAGCAAAATATTTAGCACAACTTAGGAGCTCAAACAAACCATTTCTATTCCCTTATTCTGCTGAGAGTAGAGGCTGATTTAGAAAACCTGTAACTGACAGTTCAGTGGTTAAAAGAAACATCCCAAATCTGTAAACTGGACCATTAAAACAACAAGGCAATGATACAAACACAATCTATTTTATTGAAGGAGCCAAACTGGTTATAACCTTTGGAATTCCCACATGCATATTTTTAACCAATATTGATAAGCAATCATACAAAATGTATTGTGTCGTTTTAGGGTACTAATTAGTCTTTCTATCTCTAATTAAGGGGAAAAGATTTTATTTATGCCCAGACACCCTACTGCTTCCGGGTGATTAAATCATGCCAAACACTGAACTGAAAAATGTAAAATTCAAATATTCAGATGGTTGCCAATATCCTTAGTAGTCTTGAGTGTTAATTAAACACCTGGAGGCTTGATAGGATTTCTGTTTCCTTTTTTCCTATTTGGTCTGAAATTTTGGTCCTTATATCAATAAACTTGAGTTTAACTATGATCCATTTTGATTAACAGTGTTCTAACATGCCATTTTCTGCCTTGAAAGAAAATTCAACACCATTGATTTTTGAAAACTAGTTATTATTATGGATAGAAGATTGATAGATGTAGTTTTACCTTTAGCACTTTGACTATGTCACCCGGCTTCCTTCTGACCTCTCTTGTTTCTGATGAGAAAACAGCCACTGAACTTAAGAGAGATTCTTTATACAAGATGACTTGCTTTTCTCTTACTTCTTTCAAGCTTTTCACTGTATCCTGGGCTTTTAACACTTTGACTTCACTCTCCCATGGGAGAGCACCCAGAGAAGAGCATTCCCATGAGATGGGGACAGAGTCAGAAGAACAGGTTGTGGCTAAGATACCAGACTCTCACTATTCACACAGTGATGCAGGAGGTTTCTGTGAGTGACTGTTTCTTCCTTTGCTAGATGTCCTTGGGAGAACCTCCAGAGACGTCAAATGATTGGTTTCTTTAATACCTGTACTGAGTGAAATGATTGTTTTAGGGGGAGGTGGGGTCTGCCAAGCTCATCATTCTGCCCTTCTGGAAACCCCACCTTCCATGCTATGGCCTCTTCCTTGTGAAGGAAGAACAGACTGCAAGCTGTAGTGTATCGTGTGACATATCCCGTCATTAATTTTGCATTGACTTTTTCCATGCCATTGACGTGTGATTTCATTAGGTCTTGCTTTATTTTGGTTCATGTTAATAGCCCCCATTCCTGAATTTTTCTTCTCTATGAGTTATATCTAGAACCTATCACTGGCAAGAATTCTCGCTTTCTTCCACCAAGACTGTAATTGCTATGCCTCCCTCACTGGCTTCCGCCCACCTAAGAGAGCTGCGAGTCCTGCTCAGTTACACTTCCGGTCTGCAAAACTCAGCTTCGCTGTACAGAAACAGTGTGGTCTTTGCAAATCTATTAGCCTCTCTAAAAATAAATTTCTTCACCTGCAAAGTGGAGTTGATATTATTGATAACTACAAGGATTACTGTGAGGATGAAATGAGGTGAAGCGTTTAGATCACGTCTTGCACACAGAAAGTGTCAGTTAAGTATAAGCCCTTAGTCAATCAGATTTGGATACTGAGATGGACAAGAACATGATACATTATCATGGGGGGGATATTTCCTATAAAAATAAATGATTTAATCATAGAAGCACATGTGCTTAAAACATACCCATCTCTACACACAATTATATATGATGAGAAAAAGGTAAAACTAAAAATCAACGACTGAAATAGTCATGACAGTAGACTGAACGGGTTTTAGACTTCTTACACAAAATGTGGCTGTTTGTTCATCTTCTTTCACCTTGAAATATCTTGAGTTTATAAACAAGTCTGTCCTCCATCGGTTACCAGCCTATTCTCAACTGGTTAATGAAACAATCTTACCCGTTCTCAGCATATATCAGAAGAAGAAATTACTTCTTGATTTCTTCAAGAAAGGTTTTATCTAGCCTTCTCAGGTCTGAGCCCCTACCATGCCCTCTGTCTTGCCATCTCCCTGACGTGAGCACACAATTTATGTGTTGAATCAACTGGGCACATGAAGTACTTGTACAAGTGCCTAAAGAATGTACTTATACAATCTGGGTAATCACTTCAAATAAATGTTAGGTTCACGTTTCTCTTTATATACTTGCAGTTCTAACACTTACAGTACAAACACCAGCATACATCTCTCGGCTGGGAATCCATTAGGGTTGCTGTAAAACCTTGGTGCCTCTCTCTCACAATAGAAAGGAATAACATATAACGTTTACCAACTTCTTACAAAAAGAATCTGTGTCTAGAAATTATGCTTCCTTGTTCTTCTAATGTTTTTATGAAAGAATGGAGAAGAATATGACTGAGGGTCTGAGATGTCTCAATGAATTTCATCGTTTAAATTTTATCCCAAATTTTGAACCAACCATGTAAGAAGAAAAGCCAGGTGAGAAAATAAAAAGTGTTTCTTTTAGTTTTGATAGAACTGATGTGGAGAATGTGACTTATGTCTGTAGCCAAGACTGATACAAGACACATTTGAGCTCCTCAAATACTAAATCTGAGTGTTGGGCCAACGTTGGTGTGGCCCTGGAAAACTGAAGGCTTCCTCATTGAGGGATCTACTCAGTAAACCTCAGGGAGGGGTGGACCAGGAATAAGGCCTGGCCTAGGAAGTGCAACGGGGCCTGATCCTCTCCCACCTTCAAAAACTAACCCAGATTCCTGCAAGTGAGACATCTATGTCCAGATCAATTGAATTCACCCTGGCGACCAACACAGTGACTGATTCCTGACCTAGGCTTCCATGTCATGGCCACCTACATCCCTCACAATCAAAGACCTTTTCCTTACCTTATTCACCTCCTTTCTTTTTGCTAGAACTCTGTTTCTTTATTGAAGATCTTAGCCTTTTCCAAAATGAAACTTATATACCATATTTAAACATATAAAGATAGTAAACATTTTTATAGACACTTTTATATGCATTTTCTATATAGGAATACAGTTAATCCACAAGAAAAAAAAAAAGCATAGGCAATGGGTACTAGTATTATCCCCATTTTACAGATGAGGAAACTGAGGTAGAGAATGGATAAAGAACTTGCACTAGGTTACACAGCTAGAAAGTATGGGGCTCAGATCAAACCGTAAGCTTAGAGTTTTCTTAATCATCACCCTCTACCACCTCTCCAGAGAGAGACAGACAGACAGAAACAGATAGCTAACAGATGTCAGATATAAAAATATCAATTTATTAAAAAAAAATTTCTTCAGAGCATCAAATCACAGTACATATTTTTTTTTGTCATTTAACTTATTGTAGCCAAATCATTGCATGGATAAGGATTCTGAAATAAATTGTGAAATACATAGACAGAGACAATTAAAATGGTAGGGAAGGGGGTACCTATTACTTTATTGCCGCAGAAGTGGATTTTTTCCAGGAAAAGGCACTCATATATTTTCTTTGATTTCATTTTCTGACTTAACAGAGTAATTCTAATTTTTACGTTACTACAGAACAAAACCATGATTGACATTTTATAATTTCCATAACTGTTTTCATGTAGGTTTAGCAGTAATCAATTTTTTTAAAATTTCTAGCCACAGAAAGGAAGAGTTTGGAAGGCCTAGAAGAAGTCTGTGTTGCTAAGTGTCTCTTCTGTTTATATATTCCCTCCCTTTCTATGCTTTTCCTTATAAACCTGTAACATCTCGGCACTTATGTATATATTTTAATAGCATAGTAAGAGAAAAGCTTAACCTTATTTACACAGTACTCTTCATCAGCTCTTTTCCATCTAGAAGTATAACGCACTTCAGCAGAAAAATACGTGTGTGCAGTAAATTTCTTGACTACTCAGTGTAAAAAGTGTTTAAAAATGTTATATTTTTAATTAAATCCTTTGACTTCATTCTGTGAGTTTTTTATGCCAATCATCAGTAATCTTCAAAAAAAAGTTACACTTACTTTCCCAACTTTGATGTTTTTTAAGATTAGGCTGGCTTCTATCGCTTCCTTTTGAATGAATCTTGCAGGATGCAATCATAAACAGCTTTGAGAAGCTGGTATCACTTCAGACCATTCATTAGGAACTAATAATAAACTTAGATATTAGATTTTTTTTTTTTGGAAAGTTACTAAAGCTAATTACTCTAATTTGAGTCTTAGGAGTTTTTGAATTGTGTGTTGTAAAAATTGATGAATTTAATTGCCTTCTAAAACTCCCACAGGCAGTACATATCTTTTATGAAAAATAAATAAAACCCAGAGAACTAATAATTTACCATCTCTCTGTTTAGGAAAATATGAGACTGAAGAGTGTTTTCTCTCCAGTGTATGAAAATTCTGAACAAGAATATCCTGTTACTAGGAAGCGGTGAGTTTTGTTAATTAGATCACACCAACCCCAGTAATTCAGGTTTTCCCCACATGCTGACAACAACTTAGGTCTTTCTTGACAAAAGCAGAGATAGTATACTTGTGACTAAATAAAAGTACCCTTGAGAAATGGTTATGTCTTCTTAGTCACTAAATACAAAATTCAGTACTTACCTATCTGCTCTGGGGTCAAAAAGGAAATAAACATTCTGAAGCCACACAGGTTTCAGATAAATGAAGACAGATACAAGACGGCAAGTCGCTGCGGCCATTTGTGAAAAAGGTGTCCCTACGCAAGCTGTAAACAAACAGAAATTCATTACTAGATAGCCTGAAAAAGACAAATTACCTAGAATTTATGGGAGAGTAATTTCTTTCCTTGAAGTCATGATAATGAATCTCCATTATCCAACATTTTTAGTTTACCCTCGGTCCTCAGAAATTGGAACAATGATTATAGGCACCAGTGAAAAATAGTTCCCATCTTCTTTCTTTGATTCTCTTAGGTACTAGGAAATGGGATTCTCTTTGTGTTCCCCTTTGCTGAGTATAGGATTTTAGAGACATTATTTCCAAAAGTCATTCCCTAATCTATCATTATTAAGTTCTGGAGTAAGAAATTAAAAAGATAGGCAGTTTTCAACTTAAAAGCACATTATGGCTCCAAACATTATCCTTTGATTTTGCTTTATTTAAAATTTTAAATGTATTTTCTTATAGAAATCACATTATAAATGTCACCCACTTCTCAATTAAAACCATAAAAGCTTACTCCATAAGATAGCCAAACAATAAACATACAGATTTATAGTATCAATAATATAGGTTAAGTTCATCATCTTCTATTACATTCTTTTTTTTTTTTTAACTTACTAGCACAGCCCAGAACTTCTTTCAAATAAATACCCATAAGAAACTCTCACAAGGGAAGGCATATATGCAGATGATCTTGCTGGCATTGTTTGTAATACCGAAAACTTGGAAACCACACAAATGTCTATCAATAGGTGAGTGGAAGTAGATACAGTTCCACGGTAGTGAAAGGAACTAGATATATACATAGTTATAAATTGGAATATTTATACAATGGAATATTGTACAAACTTTAAAGTAAATGAAATAAATCTACATGTATCACCATTGATAAATCTTAAGATGTATTGTTGAGAGGAAAAAAGCAGGTTGCATAATAATACATGTAGTATAAATAA
Organism: Camelus dromedarius; assembly: GCF_036321535.1. Classification (NCBI taxonomy): domain Eukaryota; kingdom Metazoa; phylum Chordata; class Mammalia; order Artiodactyla; family Camelidae; genus Camelus; species Camelus dromedarius. The sequence continues at coordinate 7,628,758 of NC_087467.1, read as the reverse complement.
TATGAAACATGTAATTGAGATAACGTTTGGAACCACCTGAAATGGTATATATTTTGATCGATATGTATATATGTAGTAAAGGGATACAAGCACGACGTTAAGAATGCACACTCACTTGGGGATGGGTAAACTCTAGAGAGGATAGGAGGCTAGTAAGTTTTAGACTGGAGGAGATAGAGTTCCAAAGATACATGCAATATTCTCTTTTTAAAATTTCACCTTTCAGGCAGTCCATGAGGTCAAAATTATTCTCCTAATAATTCTGAAATGTTAGTCTTCTTCATCGTGTTAACATTTGCACAGATGGTACATAAACAATGGTGAGTAAAGCCGCTGGCACCTTAGCGTGATTCAAGGCAGTGGCACCAAACTGCACCTGTAATCACAGGTCTGCGTTCACCATAAAAGTCCCAAATTTACTACAAAATGCCATTTAAGAAGACAAAATTTCATCTTATTACATCTCAAATCTTGAGTAGATGTACTTTTCATATTACATGTGATAAAATGGAAAGTTCACAGAAAGGACTTCTGCATTCCAGAGACTGATGGCTGTCTTGAAGAAAAGCGAGTGACAAATTGAACTGAGCTTTTTATGGAACACCACCTTTACTGGTAAGAACCATCAGCAGATACACTATAGTTACTCAGACTAGAGCATTTGGCAGACTTTTTTTTTTTTTGGAGCATCAGTAAAGGTGAGCCTCTTATTTTGAGAAAAGCAGCAGATCATATTTGTTATCAATAATAAAATTTTGCTTTCAAGAGAAAATTCAACTTTTGGAAAACGTATCTGCTACCATAAAGCTTTTCAGCTTTTCAATCCTTAACACATTTTCCAGGATACGTAGTGATGATATAACAAATGTGATTTTTAAAGTAGTATAATAAATTATGTCAAAATTTAGAAGATCCATAAAACTCCAATGACCAGTACATGATATTATAAAATCTTGCGTGGACAAAACTTCCACACAAGATACAAAACTGACCAATGGATTTTAATGTATAACAGATTAAGGAAACTTCCTCCACATTATGTCAGATAACACATTGCAACTAACCTCTAAGAAACTACCAATACTTTTAGTGTAATATTACTACCATCTGAAAGGTTATGAAAACACTCCTTTCTTTTCCAAACATTTACAATATACTAAAAACAAAACAACAGATAGCAACAGATGGAATACAAACAGGAGAATCAGGCTGCATTCTATTAAGCCAAACATTAAAGTGATTAGCAAACATAAAACAACACCTTTTTTCTAATTTTTTTTTCTTGTTTTGGAAACTACAAAAAGTTTTAAATAAGAAAAGGAGGAAAAGAAAAGAAAAAAAGCATCCATGATTCCATTGCCCATGTATAATCACAGCAAACAGCTCAAGACATTTGACTTCAGACACTAGGCTTTTAGCTTTGACCCTCATGAATATGTGTCTTCCTTCCTCCCTAAAGGTATCTCAAGTACCTGCTATTGGCTGATAGGGGAGGAGGCAAGCGATGGTCTTCTTCAAGCAAGAAAACACAAAGACACACACATATACACATACACATTATAACCGCAGGTCATCGTGAAAGATGCTAACCATACAGAGTTCGTGGAAGCATCAAGCGTTGAGTATTGCAAACCCCAATTTCACTCCCTTCTCCTCGAGTATTTAAATGAGTTTAAATTTTATAAATCTGTCCCATATTCTTGCTATGTGTTCTCTCAACTGGTACAAGGTGCCCATGGAGTATTCCATAGGGAACCTCTTTTGTATTTTCACATATTATGGGATTTTTTTCCATTTCTATAGAGCCTTGATCCTTTTGCTTTCCCTACATACACACACACACACACACACACACACACACACTTTCCTTGTAGTTGTGGAAATCTTCACTAACTTCTTCTTTCAACCCCTACCTCCTCTTCCAGTGACTGAGTTGGGAGAAGTGCCATTTTCCTTTGTTCTCTGTATCCAAAAAGGGAAGGAAGGAAGGAAAGGATGGAGGGAGGCAGCTGGAAGGGAAAGAAAGTCAAAATAAAAAAAAAGAAAAGTGCTTTCTTGAATTCTGATGGGGGAGGGGCAAGAAGAGTCATCAATCCTTCCACACACTTTGTTGAGTGGAATACTTTGCCACTTAGCAGAGGAAAGTGGCAAATTTCCCCCCATTAGCTACTGGGTAAGGAGGAACTAGAAACTCTAAGTAGGCACTGCAGACTGTGCTCCATGCAGTGTGAATCCAGCAGAAAGTTACCCTCCCCAAGTATTTCTGGCCTTTCATTGTATCTAAGATCCTAGGAGAGGGAAGATAAGATCAAAGGGTACAACCTTCCAACTATAAATTAAGTCATAGGGATGTAGTGGTGTGGATAGCCAATAATACTACATCACATACTATTTTGTTGCATCGTATATTGGAAGTTACTAAGAGAGTACACCTTAAAAAGTCCTTATCACAAGAAAAAAAAATTAGAACTATATATGGTGACGTATGTTAACAAGATTTACTGTGGTGATCGTTTTGCAATACACAGTTGGTCCTCTGTATCCTCTGGTTCCGTACCCCTGATTCAGATTCAACCCCAGGTTGGTTTGAATGTGCAGATGTGAAACCTGGGGATATGGAGGCCTAACCGTATTACACCATTCTATATAAAGGACTGCAGATTTTGGTATCCCTGGGGGTCCTGAAGCCAATCCTTCTCAAATATCAAGGGACAATTGTATAAAACTATTGAATCATTATGTTGTACACTTAAAACTAAAATAATGTTATATACAATTACTCTTTTTTTTTTTTAAGAAACAAAATTAAGATCCTAGGGGAGGGGAGATACCTCCCAGAGTCCACAGTGTCTGTCCTACTTCTTTTTTTTTTTTTTAATAGAGGTACTGGGAATTGAACCCAGGACCTCGTGCATGTGAAGCACATGCTTTATCCCTGAGCTCTATCGCCCTGTTCTGCTTCTGAGCTGTCCCACCTCCCCAGCCTGTCCTCCTTCCTGCTCTGATGCTCCACTCACCAACAGCTTCCTTTTCCTCTGTTCTACCCTTTTGTGTCTACATGTAAGCAGCTCTTTTGCCCTTCTTCTGTTTGTTCTATTTTCCTCAGACCTTACTCGTACAGATGAGATTACTAGGCAACGTTTAACCTGACTCCGATTTTTGCTTTACTGAATATACACAATGCCCTGCCTAATCTGTTGTTTCCCCTGCTGGATTAGAAGGAGTAAGAAATGAAGAATTAAGAGAGATCGAGGTCAAATAATCTACTTAGGCTATATTTCTTACTAAAGTACCCTTATTAAACAATACATTATCATGGATATATAGAAAATGTATACAATGCTTTATTTAGAAGTTTTATCAATATTTTTAGATCATCCTTATGTAGGTCATGTTTTAAAGTTCAATTTCAGTGATGAAATTATGTTCATAAATCATTTGAAGAACACCTATTAAATTCTGACACTCAGTTCTATAATGACAATGATGACTATAATTATTAACAACTCATCTTCTACTAGGATAGTGATTTTATACTAAGTAGGCGAGGAATGAAAATCACATTTTGTACTCATCACGTTGTATGTAAAATATAATAGTAACAAGACAGTTGAAATCAATTTGGTAGGCATCCTAAAACAAAGTTTAAAACACTGACTTGAAATTCGTTTGTTCAAACACTTTCATTCATTTTAAAGCCAATTCTGATAATCACCTAGTTAATTCTATTATACAAAATTTCTCACGAATATAGCTAAATTTTCCCAATCCTAGGAAATTTTATTGTAACCGATGTTAAAATAGTTACAAATAAACCGGCTGCCACTGCGGCATCGATTCCTTCTGTCTCCCACCAACAGTACACTGATTTTCCTTGGAGTGTTCATATCTCCCAAATCCTTAACCACGTGGCTGGGAAGGGACTGACTCCCATGTCTGGCTTTTGAATTAAGCGCTCCATGACATGTGTACAAGCTATGGAAATTGATCTCCTTTTACAGGGTCGGCTTTAGCGGTGTGAGGCTTGCCTTAAGCATTTTGTGACCAGAAAGGGAGCCACCGTGTAGAGCCTGAGGATAAAGCTAACAGGAGTGGAGGCAGAGCAGAGACACAAAGAGAAGCCAGATCTTGGTGATACTGTTTAAACAGCTGGCTGCATCAGTCATGACCCAGAGCTCGCTGTACTTTTAAGATAAAGCCAGTATGTATCTTTTTGGTTCATTTGTTTGTTTTAGCTGTCTGAGTTTTATTTTCCATTGCCTGTAACTAAAAAATTTCCAACTGACACAGAAACTAACATAGAAATTCACTTCAGAATCATATGGAGTTATGATATATATGCACTGAAGAGGTACCACAGCAGATAAATTCATTTCTGAATTTAAAAAAATTGAGTATCTATTTATTCTAGGCAATGAGGTAGGGCTGAGGATTCAGGAGTAAACAAAACATGCATGGTCCTTCTCCTAGGAATGTCCTGCTTTCATTCTAGTAGGCAAGAAAGACATTTAAAACTAGTTACACATTAATTCATTCACTTTGATTTTGAAAGGGCTTTGAGGAAGAGGAATAGACTCACATGCAATCCCTTCACAGTGGACTAGACCTAGTCTGGGGTGTTTTAGTTCCCTAGGGTTGCCATAAAACATAACCATAACCTGAGGGGCTTGAAACAACAGGAATCTATTCACTCACAGTTCCAGAGGCCAGAAGTGTGAAATCAAAGTGTTGGCAGGGCCCTGCAAAGGCTCTCAGGAAGAATGCCTGTGTCTTCCTGGCTGCTGGTGGTTGCCGACAACCTTTAGCATTCCTTGGCTTGCGGGTCCATCACACCAGTCTTGTGTCCGTTGTCCTATAGGCTTCTTCCCTGAGTCCCTGTGTGTCCAAATCTCTCTCTTCTTAAGGGGTTGGGACTTCAACAGATCTTGGAGAACACAGTGCAGTTTACAACATGGGGGCTAGGAAAAAATTCTCTGATGAGATCATCTTGAGCTGACATCGAAGGATGCAGAGGGAACAACAGGGGCATTTGCTGCTGGTCCACTATTTCTGCCATGGCCCATCATTGCCCCTATATTACCTTCCTGCAATAGGGAAGAACAACTCTGACTCATATTAGACCTGTTCCTTTAGCTCCTAGCCTGTGCTCTGTGGCCTGTGCTTAGTCATGCTGATTCTGCACCTTTTGTAAAAGAATGTTGCCTAGAGCTAGAAATACACAGGACAGCCGATTTTCAAGGCTCTAACCTTTAAGGGTACAACACTTTTCCATTCACATAGAGATAAAAAGTTGCAGAATGGAGAGTAACATTTGTCTTGTTGGAGGTTTATAGGAACAGCATGACCTGGCCTAGGCGGACAAGCTGCAAGAACAAAGGATTTAAACACCAAGTAGTTTGCGACAACCAGCCACACCCCCTCCTCTTTATAGTAGAAAAGGAGCCTGAATTCTGACTTGGGGAGGATGGTTCTCTGGGACATTAGTTGGCCACCTTCTCAGTCTGCTGGCTTTCCGAATAAAGTCATTCTTCCTTACCCCAATACCTTGTCTCCTGATTTATTGGCCTGTCGTGAGGCAAGCAGAACCAGTTTGGGCTTGGTAACACAATTAACAAGCAAGGATAGAGAAGAAAGACCCAGCCTTTAGAAGAGATACTGTCACAAGCAAAGCAGGCACTTTGGTCTAGGAGGGACTGGGTCACTAGGCAGGTAATTCATGCAGGGACATGAGGACAGAGAGTGAAACCAAGATCCACTCACTGTAATGAGGCATAATGAGAAAATCAGAGTTAAGGAAAGACATAAAGGTCAGTTCAGATTTGGGGCACATAATCAAAGGAGAGAGGACATCGTGTAGAATAGACCATCTGATGGTTGAATGTCTTTATAGTCACTCTGGTTAAAGTGGGAATGGAGACTTAGACTTCTTAGAGGCAGGTCATGCCTGCTGGTAAAGTGCCAGGAATTGTTAAAAGGAGAAGAAAATAGAATATTTAGAACTAGTCAAGGCCTGATAATAAGACCCCAAAACTAAATAGCTTTACTTTAATAAACACACACTATGTGCCAGGCACAGAGCTGTTGTCAGGGCATTTATTATCTTTAGCACTCACATAAGCCTTGTAAGGAATTCCTGTTACCTAGATTTTCTGATGAGGAAACAACAACAGAGAGATTAATTCACTAATAAATACACACAAACAGTAAATGGCAGAGGCTGAATTTGAACCAAGATCTCTGTGGCTTCAAAACTCAGTCTCATTCCAGCAATAGATACAACATGCTTTGGTGTTAAGAACACTAAACACTCTACTCTCGAGTATGCAGTGGAACTGGAGATTAAGGAGTGAATCCAAGACGTCTGCCCAAGGAAGAGATGACTGATTAAAGATGGAAGAAGGTGTAAGGGAAAAGAGAGAAGAATCACAGAGGATGCTACAGTTTTTGACCTGGTAGATTATAAGATTGGAGAGACAGAAATGAGAAACGTTGAGGAAAAATTTTTTTTTGTGGTATGTATATGGATTTCTGACAAGAGAAGGAAGTGGTTTTGAGTATAACTAATTTAAGGGGAAATATTTTAGAGGAATTTATAAATAACACTTAAGATGAGATATATATTTGGAAGCACATTTTAATTTGATTCTATTTATTAACACCACATCTTGACTGAAAGAAATGAAAAACACAGGTCTTTGTGAAATCTGTGGCCATTTTTATGATTTAGACAATGAGAAAACTGAGATATGTTTATGTATGTGTACTGCCTTTTGGTGATACACCTTTAGGAGTGTATAATCAAATTATATGTATAAAATATTATACTATATATGTGTATGTGTATAAGTAAGCATTTATAATTATCTACAGAATATTTTGACTTAAACTTTTTAAAACCAAAATTGAGCTTGTCTTCCCTCTTCCTTCTCCCACCAGCAACCCACACACACAAATATATAGGTATATACTCTGTTATATATATATTCAGACTGTATATCCCTGATTTTATATATATATATATATATATATATATATGTGTGTGTGTATATATATATACACCACACTCTAAGGTGTAATTAATATATATGAATATGTATATACATGAATATGGCTATGTACTCTGCATAAATTAAAATATGGTCCTTTAAAATACACTTTTAAGAGAGTGTCCCATTTATGTAAAAATTCACTAGATTTTAATATTTTAAAATTTCAAGAATATGTGCAGAGTTAAGGACATATATATTCAGGTTCAATGCAAATGCAAGAAGAAAGATGTGAGAATGAGAATGATGTGCTAAAACTCCTAGCAGGGAAGTACCTGCTTAGAGAAAGACAGTCTTGCTACATCTATCAGGGATGTGCCATTTGCACACAGGAAGAAGCTCTTTTCCGAGTCCTATTCTGTAAGGGGTATTGTTCGGTACTCTTAAGTTTTAGGATAAAATGTCAGATAATCACTTTTTATTATAAAACCCATAGATTTTTTATGAACATATAGGAATTTAAGGAATAAGGGTGCATCCTGAGAAATCTACTAGGGAGTAAGCTTCAGATAATCAAAAGCAATGAGGAGATGAGGAGATGAAGAGATGTCAACACGAGGAATGGTGATGCGAATTGGAATCATGTAAGTATTTTGCATAACGATGAGATTAAATTAAATTTTAACAAAGAAATCAAAAAATATATATAAAATGAAACAACTGAACCCAGATGGAAACACGGTTTGTGGCATAATTAAACAGAGAGCCACAACTCTAAGTGACTTCAAAGCATGATAATATAGCTCAGCTATAACCTAAGACAAAAAGAACCGCCAAAATAATAATAATTCAACAGTTTTAAGCAATCATAGTGCTGGTGGAAATGATGTGATTGGTATTCCGAAATTGTTACCTATTTTTTTGGACTACAAGACAAAATTACACAATGCTCTATTCGTATTCCCAGTGAACTTGAGACCTAGCATTTTGTGCAGGAGGAAAGTAATTCAAACGAAGATCTAAGTTTGAATTGAAAGTATAGACAAGAACTCATGATGTATTTTATATTTTTTTCCTCTGAATTCTGCCACTGGAAAGGCCTAGACACAATGAGCACACCAATGACAACAAATACATCTAGTGCTTAGATTTTGATTTTCAAAAACCATTTTCCAATTAGAAAAGAAAAAAGAAAAAGAAAAGAAACAGGGGTCCTTGAAGATGGGGCTTATTCCAGATCTGGGACCAGATATGTACAAGATGAGTGTGAAATACCAGATAGTAAGAAAATGATCAAAGACTACTAGGGTCGTGTCAGTAAGCCTTGTAGCCAACTTGAAGGAGCTCCCACTGGCCAAAAATGGGACAATTTGATTCTCAATAAGGATAATAATTGATAATAATAATAAATATCAATATATTTAAAGTCATGATTTCGAAATGATATTAAAATAAACTAATTGGTCACCCCTGGAGGATACAGTAAATCAACTCAATATTTTAGAAATAGTGAAGAAATCAAAAGAATTAAGCATTTCTCCTGCCATCCTAATGTGAATTGTACCAGCTGAAAACCAAATAGTAGATGAGGGAAAATTTTTCTTTGGGATTTTTTTAACAGAAAGATTCTAGTCAATAAATGAAGCGTAAACAATAGAATGTAAGTATTACTATTTTGCAACTCCAGATGGATCTAGGCTTTGAGAATCAATGGCTACTAATTCACTATAAGAGAGACAACTAGAGATTAGATGTTTCATGTGGTGTGTGTGTGTGTGTGTGTGTTGGTTTCATATTTTTAATTTTTATATTTTTAACATTTTTTCTTATTGAGTTATAGTCAATTTACAATGTTGTGTTGATTAGATGTTCCTTTCCTCTTTGTTTTTAATAATAACTGAACGTTTGTATCTTTTTACCACCTTCACCTGTGAGCGAAGGTAAACGTACCTTGATGTTAGCATACACCACCACCTATGACATGGTCTTTACAAACAAAACACAACTAACCTGATTCTGATAAAGCCCTTACCGCTTTCCAACTGCTAATGTATAGGAAACAGATATTGAGAGAGGTATGTTATAAAACACGAGGGAGATGCAAACAGCAGATTTCACATTGTGGGAATTTCTTCACACAAACTGCCTGTGTGTGGACTTTGTGGAAGACAGAGTAGTCCTCCACAAAGTGCAAGAGAACAAAGAGAAATGAGCGAGGAACCCATGGACTAAAAGAGAATAAAGACATGATGATCAGTTGAAATGTACAGATCTTCATTCAAACTCTTCAGAATGTAATATAAGACGGTGGGAAATTTGAACACTACATATTTGATGACATTATGGAATCATTACTTTTTTAAAAATTTGTAACAATGGGAGGGATGTGATCAAATGTTTTTATGGAGGAAGTGATATGACCTCTAAGATTTCATCAAAGTAATATTGCAAGAGAGCAAGTGGGTGAGGTATAGATGAAATGATATTAGCTGTGTGTTGGTAGTGACTGAAAGTGAATTATGGGTCTATGTGTTGGGGCAAGAGTTTAGCCTGCATAGTACAACCGGCGAAATCACTAGCCATCAGCTTGAACCTCGCAGTGTCCTCTTGCTAGAAAGAATCCTAGCTATGAGCTATGCCAGCGATGATTGGCACGGATCTATTCCATGTGGAATAAAATAAGTAGATTAGGTGGAATCTGATTTTCTAGAAGAGGATTTGGACCAAAATCAGGAAAGACATTTTTCTAGTTACTCTTAGATTAGAATGTCATTAGTACTGTAATTAGAAGTTGTGCCTAGCAGTGTCCTGGCAAGAAACAGATGAGATACTCAAAATCATTTAGCTGAGGAGAGTTTAATAAAATGACTACTTGCAGAAGAGTGGGCAGAGGGACAGAGACCAAAAAAGAGGCAGGAAACAGAGCAACAAGGTGAAGAGCTCAGGTAGATCTCTGCTCTGCCACTGAGTCTCCATATAACCTTCAGTGAATTGCTTCCTCTCTCATACTTCTTATTAAAAATACTTAACCTCCCTGTGCTTCAGTTTCTCTGTCTGGAAAATGGGGGAAATAACAGCATTTATCTCACACTTGTAAGAGTATTGGGCACGTAAATGCCCATAAATCATGAGTCTGCCATTTCACTCCTCTATTTGCATGAAGACACTGACACAAGGATATTTATTTCACCATTATTTGCACTCTTTGTTGTAGCAAATAAATGGAGACAAACATTTGTGTTCACTGCTAGCTATGGAAAAATTCCTGACATACAGTGTTGAGTGCATAAAATATCAGTGAAAAATACATGCTTTCCATGGAGCTCTATTTTTGAACTCTATTATAGCTGCAAACAGCAATAATATATTTATAGCTTTATCTATATAAAAGTTTCAGAAAAATTCTTGGGGAATATATCCAATCTGACAACCATAGTTATTTCTGCAAAGGGACTTGGATTAGGGGTGAGAGAAGATAGTCAAAAGAGCTTTATATTTATCTGTTGTGTTTCAATTCTTATCAGGAAAATTTATTCATGAGACACTTGTGTGATTAAAAATGAATATAGTGTTGAAAAATAATTCAGACTCACCTGATTCCAAAATCATTGCATGCAGACACTACATATCAGAAAACCCTTTTCGTTTACCAGGAAAGCCTTTCCTCTGTGGCTACTTCTTTACTCACACCATAAACATCGAAGTCAGGTTTAAAATTGTTTTCACTTGCTGTCCTCCTGGAGTTTTCATGTTCATCATTTACTTCCCATTTAATGTGAGTGATATTAAGATACATGAACGGTAGCCATGATCTATGTCACTTCCAATCATCTATATTACTTCTATCTGTTGGTTTCAAATATTATTTTTCCTTGAAAAAAGAAATGAATGATAATAACTAATACTAACATCCGGCTACAGTTTATAGTAACCTAACATTTCCATATAACTACTAGGGGTTTTAGAAACACAACTTAATAATTTTCCCTTAAAGAGCTGTAAATAAGAATTACAATGTGAGATACGGTGTTAAAAATCAGAGATGGACAGAATAATTTTGACTAATTCACAGTTCAGGAGTGAATTAGCCAAACCTTCAGATGGAATCTGAAAAAAGAGCAAGATGGAAAGCAGATGAAATTTGGTGAGGAAAATACCAAATTGTAGTTAGATATCTGAATCTGTTTAACAAATTTTCTGAATAATATGATTATTAAAATATGTATGCAAATGTTAGAAAGTAGACAGCTGTTAATTGTTATTAATCATTAATTTAATAATGTTGCAGAGAAGCGGAAAATGATTCAGTTGTATGTTTATAGTCTTTTTCCCTTTGAGATCTCAAATCAGGGAAAGAATGTGTTTTGTAAACATCTATAAGCTTAAGGTTCATCTGGGGGCAACTTCCCAAACTGGGGTCCTGAGATTTACAAGGAAATGGCCTGATACACAAAGAGGACAAGCAATAAATCATTAAATCGGATGTCACCACAATTTTCAGCCAGCTCAGCTCATCCACTGGATGCTGAGGTCCTCCTTAGTTATGTATTATTAAGATAACCATTTGAAAATTATAAATCATATTATTTATTATTCACTGACTTTGACATCACTTTCATTTTATTATTAAACCGATTGGTTATTTTTACACAATATGTTAATATAATTATATTGTATTGTAGAATTAATAATGATATAGAGTAAAACTTCAGGATCTTTATAATTTCTTAATTCTATGTCTTTTCAGTCATTATGGTTCTTTTATATTTGTCAACAATAATACTATAAAACTTACAGTTCTCCCCTGGGTTGTCCTTCCATCCCCAGATGATTTTCCTCCACCAAAAAAGCCCTAGAGTTAAGAATAATAATTTCAAATCGAATATACTTTAAAAATATGACATTATTAAATATATTTTAGAATGTAGTTAGTGAATTTTAGCAGTTCATAATCACCATACTCTGAGAAACAACTGATTTCACTAGGGATGAACTATATTAAAAATAGATATTTGATTTAGTTTCACATGTGTTCAATCTGCTGAAGGACATTAAACAAATTCCAAGTCGCTGATGTAAGCAAATTTCTAAAGAATTGATTCCGCTTTGCTCTAAAACTTAAAAAAGATAAGCCGACTGTGTGATGCTCTCCTTGACAGAAGCCAGTGAGTACCATTCTAGACTAACTGGTCATCCTTCCACCTTCCTTTCCTCTGCTCCATCACTGGAATCCTGCATTTTCTCACTGCTGCCGCCACCTCAAAGACCCCACCCCCTGCAGGCAATGTGGATAAAGAGAAATATTTAAGGAGGTAAGAACGCCTTCTTTGGGAACCTAATTATGACTTTGAAATATTTCTGGAAGGATTTTGTTTTTAGTCAACCCATTCTCAGTTTTTATTTCCCTCTTTCCATCCTTGTTTCCTATCTTAAGCCCCAGATACCATTCAGTGTCTCTGGGTATTTTTAACAGGTAATATCAAAAACACACTACAAATTATTTGGAATGAACATATTATTTTGTTTTCAAAATTTCAGATAGATTATAATTTTCTTTTCAAATATTCAGATAACAAAAAAAAACAAAGCAAAAACACCTTTCATATTATTGCCTAGAGGTATCAACCATTAACATCTTGGTGAGATCTTTCCAGAGTGTCTTATACATATATGAATATATATTTACATTTTTTAAACAAACACAGGCTTTTTTTTTGAGTAGAACTTAATGATTCACTGAATATATTGCAATTTTCTTTGCATGAAGATAAACATTGATTTATAAGCATCATTTTGATGGTATCATAGTATTACATTATATATAATATATAACATTGCATCATATAGAATATGCAACATGTAATATACACATAAATATGAAATTTAACATATATAAGTTAAAATTTTTGTACCTAAAACTTTAATTTAAAAAATTTTCCCCAACCTTAACGTTAGCTGCTAAAGGACTGGCTAAGTTTTACTTAAGTCTTTCATTTACTCAGATCTGCAAACAGGCCTTCTCAGAATTATGCAGCCTCTGGTAGTAGCTACCTTCTCCTGCTTTCTGTTAGCATTGGGAAACAGAATTTACTTAGGATTCTGTCCCTGCCCAATTACCCTTATCACTGAGAAAATTTAGTATTTCCTCCCTTTGTTCATTCATTCAGTAAATATTTATTGATCCCCTAAAATACAATAAGTGTTGCTATCACGTTGCTGAAAATGGGTTGGCATTACATCTTACCCACTCACTCGTTACTAGGAATTCCCTGTAAGTCTAGAAGCCACATACTTGATTATGATTTAGAGAGAAGGTTAAAAAGCAATGTGATAATGACCGGCAGGTGAAAAACAAGGGTGAAAAAAATCAACCAGAAAAGAGAAACCCAATTAAGAGGAGGCAGAACAATACACATCGATGTAGTCAGCCATTTCTACACCTTACCAACATCCTTGAGTGTCTGGTAAGTGCCTGAAATCGTGCTAATTCTAGTGGGGATAAACATTTACAGTCAGGAGATGAGTGCCACAGCAGAGGTAAACTCAGAGCACTTTGAGATATCTTAGAAAAGGCAACGTCCCATAAACAGGGAAGGGGGTGGTGAGAAAGGGGGTTCCAAATAAGAAGAGAGATGAGGCATTTGGAGGGTTAAATTAGTTAAACAAGGAGGCCAGTAGACTGAGGTGGGGTCTAAGGCCATGATGCTTATAAAAGCAAACCAAAATCTAAGTCTTTAAATACCTCAAGGTTAGACAATTGAAACCTAAGACAGCCAATCACAAATGGTCAACTAGGCTTTAAGATGTAGCCAGTCCATCGTTTCCCCACTTCGCTTCCCTCCTTTCTCTGTGAAAGTCTCTCCCTGAGCTCCTGCCAGGAATCTCTCCTAAGCACTTCTGGGTTGGCGGTGCCCCATTCTAATCAATTTTTGCTCAGATGAACTTAAAAAATTGTAATACGCCTCAGTTTATCTTTCAACAAGAGTTGGAAACTACTAGATCTCTGTTTTACCAGATGCACAGGTTTTGAACTCCAAATGCAGTCACTATAGAAATGACCCAGCAGCAGAGGAAGGAAGTCCTATGAACATGTAGGTGCATGTTTGTTAATGATACATAATGTCTGAGAGCTTTATCAAAAGAAGCAAGGATTTAGGTCCAGGCTCTGCCCTTTATCTCAGTTGAGTGGATCCTTGGTTTTATCTACTTTACAGGATTATCATGAGAAAAGAAATTAAAAACCACGAGGCGTGTGCCAGCATTTCATAAACTGTTAAGGTTACCAATGTAAAATCTGCTATGGGAAACACTGCAGGAGCCTCCTGAATGCTGACACCATCTAAACTACATATTAAAACTACGTTTAACACTGTGTATGCTGTTCTGACAATGTAATGAGGAAGATATGAGACATGCTAATCTATTAATCCAATATTTTATAGCCCTTAACATTCATTTAAAATATTCTGCTTGTCCTCAGAGACTCTCCCTTAGACATGTTAATATAAGCCTAATCTTTCCAATTTAGTTCATTTCTAGTTGAAAAAAAAATAACAAACAGGGTAGAATAACATACATTAGACAGCCATTCACTGAGATAGTATTTTATCATTCGGGTATATACATTCAGCTCCTGTACAGTCAAAATTCTGCTTACGATCTGTGTAGCCAGGCCACGCAAGATGGCCATTCTCTTGCTCTCTGTACATCCCTCACTGGGCCAGTCCCAGCTTCACCTGCACCCTACCCATGTGGCCGGCCCTCCCTCTTAGTCAGAGAACGTAATCAGTAGTGCCTACATACTTGCCCTCAGCCCCAGCCAGTGACCGTTCTAATCTTTACATTAGAACTACTCTCCTCTCTGATAGCTTATCAAAGGTTACCAAAGGAACAGTGAGGGGCTTACGTGTTCCACTGCTGGGTCCCCTGGCAACCAATGAGCCAACCTGATGTCAATTCCCCCTATAGCTGGTAACCTTCCCTTATCCTCCCTGGCCCACCCCACCCACCCACCCAGCCACCCATAGAAGACGGCTGTCATCTGTCATGTCCTGCCTGCTGTCAGCCATCCATGTGGGGTGTCTGTCGCTCCAAGACCCCCTTGCTCTGGATACATAAGATCCCCTATCCAATAAACCACTGATGTCTCATCTCCTGACTCTGGGCTCTTTCTTCATAGTGTGATTAAAAGAAAGTCAGAAAGTGAGTTTCTGTCAAGCGTGTGCACACAGATAGATTCCCCGTGGGAGACTCAGGGATACTGAGCTAAGTCCCTGTTGAGTATGGTTGAGAGATGGGGCTCTCTTCTGCCCAGCCCCGACTAGGGGAACGAAAGTTCTGTCTTGAAAGGAGCGTGTTGGGAACACTGAAGCAACAGCTGCCTTTCCCCTGCTTGTGACGTGGAGGTTCATGCCGGGCCAGCAAAGCGGAGAGGTCCCCAGGCTGCTGGCGCACGGCCACTGAGGGTTCAGCCTCTAGAGCTGGCCTGTCGCTCAGCTTATGGTATTGTTACCCTCAGCTCCAGAGCCTTGGCTCAAAGACCTCACCTGGGGGTAGAAACAGCCATAAAACAGCTCTCAAACTCTTCCCAGAGGAACTGACTTCATTTGCAACAGAGAGTGAAGAAGTTCAAGCCTAAAGGCGCTTAGAAGAGAAACGGAGGTTGCAGTGACCAGACATTGGGAGGATATTAAAGACAGAGGCTACACCGTTGACCAGCTAGCTTTCGGGAGAAAATAGGAAATGGGACACCTTGAAGGAGATCTTCTGAGGTCAGAACAAAAACCAAACACCAACCTGGGAAACCATTTCTTCAAAGGAGCCAGAATTTGAGTATCATTTCTTCTATAAACGTTCAGTAGAATTCACTAGCGAAACCATCTGAGCCTGGTGCCTTCTTTTCCCAGAAAGTTACTAATTATGGATTCAATTTCTTTAATAGATACAGGCCTATTAAAATTATCAAATTTTTCTTGTGTGAGTTTTAGTAGTTTGCATCTTCCAAAAAAAATGGTCCATTTCATCTAAGTTATTAAATTTGTGGGCATATGTCTCCGGACTGTGACCTTCATAAGTGCGTCTCCACAGAAAGATCTTTCTTGGATCTTCAGCATGAGAACCTCGAAGGGTTCTTGGAAGTAATACCTATAAAAGTGTGAGGGGTCTCCCCCAAAATGCAACCCTCAAGAATTTCTCACTCTCATACAAGTCTACATTTGGCCTGTAAACAACTCATCAAATTTACTGTTTAAATCTTCTGGTGGGTGTATAGCTCCAGTGGCCTCTAACCCACATGAGTACATCTTGGCTGTGATTCTCTATATTTGCCTGTGTCTTCAGATTTCAGGGTGATGATCTGCCCTGCAACCTCAACAATCTGATAAGATCCAAGAAAAGTCATTGCTTTTCAATTTGTTCAAGTTTTTTGTTAGTTAGTTTATTTGTTTTAATATATAAGAACAGAAGTGGTGGTAACTTCCAAGCTCTTTAGATGTTCGATCTGAAACAGGAAGTGGTCAGTTTATTCTTTTTTATTGCTGAGTAGTATTCCATTGCATAAATATACCAGAGTTTCTTTATTCATTCTTCTGCTCATGAATTTTTGGGTTATTTGGAATTTTTGTCCATCATGAATAAAGTTGCTGTGAACATTCTTTTAACTGGCTGTTGGTGGTCATAGTCATCATTAATTCTAGAATTCTGGATCCAAACTAAATAGATCATAACAAGTGAATGACCCACAGCAAACTGACTCTGACACTCAGTCGGCACTGGCTGATTGGACATTCTCTGCAGAAAACAGACTTGGGCAGCATCTACCTTACTGTTGGTAGACTTCAGCCTGAGAACCATCACTTCTTGTGGCATTCAAGTGGGCATAAAACTGTCTTTTACTTTCTTAAAACTACATATGGGTTGAGCACCATTTGACTTGATAACAGCATGTGCAGTCTTAGTCGTTTCCAAGTGAACTCACCCAGTCAATAAAGATTTCACAGTCCTACCATCCCCTGTCCCCAGTTTCCCTTCCTGATTCAAAGCTCTGGGGTGTGTATCGTGCCACTACCTTGGTGAGGAGGTGACACCTTGTTCTCCCCTGAGCTGGCACTTGCTGAGACAGACAGTTTCCTGAAGATGCCTTTAGGTTGGTGTGCTTTCCTTTTAGAAAATTTACACACCATTTTATTATACTTTGTCAACTGAAAATATTACCTCCATAAACCAGAACAGGTTATTATCAAATATCTGCAATTATTCTGCATTTGAAATTCAAATCACAGTACGCAGGCTGTGTGGAAAATCATATCCCTCCAAACCTCAGGTTATAGCAAATCGTCATGAATACCTGTAGCCAATTCAGTCTGGTAGTGCTACATGCCTAACAAAATATTGTGCAACCAATAAAGTCATCTGCAATACATTATTTCAAGGTCACTATAGAGTATGTTTTAATTCTTTCCTTTTTTAAATAGAGGTACTGGGGATTGACTAGAACCTCATGCATGCTAAGCATGTGCTTTACCACTGGGTATATATCCACCCCACTATGTTTTAATTCTTAATCTTAGAAATGTTAACTTGTAAGTGGCAGAGTTAATTTATTCTCAGTATAGAGAAAAATCTCATTCACTACCATCTCCTATTAAGGGCTATACTCACTAAATATTAGTTGATTTGCTTTTTATAATCAGCCAATTGCTGCCTCCACACACCGCCCCACCTACATACACACTAATAAAGTTGGAGAAATTTTTAAATGCTACTTAAAGTGCAGCTTCTGAATTTTTATTAGACTTATCCTGATATAAGCGAGGCATAAAGTGTGAGCACCCCTTTACTAGGACAGAAAAATCTTACATTCAATGAAAAGTCAGTTCAGAACTTGTCATTAGCTGGTCCACAGAACATGTAGGAAATTGGGCTTCATTTGAACTTCCTCGAGACAGTTTATGATGGTCAAACTTAGTAGATTTTTGGTCTTTATGAAAATTTATTTATCAAAAACTTGGGCAATATGGTAAATATGAAATAAACCACATAAGTTTTTAGATAACCAACTTATGCAATGATTAGTATAGAGCTCATCAGATATTAGTAAGCATGAACCTGCATTTTTGTGTCCTTAGTCTCTTAATATAGTGGAAGAGGTGAGAGGTGGAACTCCATCAACTCTAATACTTCTTGCCAGTCCAAAATTCTGTAGTTTTCACTTCAATTTCTCTCCATGGGAACAGAAGAGAAGGGAATGCCTACCAGGCAAGGGAAATGGCAAAAGACTAATGGCTGGAAAGTATCTGGCATTTTGGGGAGACAGAAAGTCAAGCAATTTGACTACAGTAGAGGGTTTACTTTGGGATTAGTATAAAGTAAATCATGAAACATAGATTGGAGCACGGATTACAAAGAGCCTTGAATACTGGCCTAAAGAATTTGTATTTTATCCAACAGATAATGGAGAGCTATTGTAAGGATTCAGCAAAGGTGAGGCTAATCATGGTTTTAAAAGGAATGATCTGGTGTTAACACTTAGGGATGGATTAATGGGGAGGGAGGCTAAAAGAAGGAAAATCAATAGAGGGGATGTTTTCTAAAATAGGTGTGAGCTAATGATGGCTTGAGAAGGGTGATGCCAGTAAGATTCGCTGAGTAACAGAAGCATTTGGAAAAAAGAATAGTGAAACTGGCTGACATGATATGCAGAGTTAACGACAAGAAAGCGTCAAAGACAATTCCAATTTAATGTGTGGAGAATTATATTTCCACTTAGTTCAACTCGGAAAGCATACAGAAAAAAGAGAAAATGTGAGTTCAGTTTAAAGACTTTTAACTCGAAGCATAAGTAGATATATGAGAGGAAATGTGTTGTGTGCTGCGGAAACTGCAGGATGAGGTGAGAGGTCAGGGGTGCATCTATTTTAATTTTAAAACTTCACCGAAAATAATAAGCAGATAAAATATTAAAGTTTCAACTTGAACATCACATTTGAAAACTGAAGGGACCTGGCCATTCTTTTATTTATCATGTTTTAAAATTACATTCAAACAGATTGGTTAGATTCTGCATTTCATCACGTCTCTTTTATGTATGTGCTTTGCTAGAACATTATAAGCAATGTCTTCTGATTTGGCAGAGATTAGCTGAGTAAAATGAACGTTTATGATGAAAGGGAAATTTTTTTACCATTTAAGTGAATGCTCCCATTTAATACCTCCAATAAAATGTAAAGTGTCAGTTTTCCCGGCAAAAGAGGTCTCTGGGTATATACCATGTCTACATAATATCAAAATAATTCTATTTTATAAACTTACTGGTTAAATCACAATCAAAGCCATTATTTAATAATTTTTGTAGGTAAAACCACAATGTGATCTGCTTCCAAATCAGCATATGTTGATTTTTTGGCATGTTAAAGAGGCTAAAAACATGTAAGTAATTAATCTAGCTTCAGTCTCCTCATCTGTGAAATGAGAAATTGGAATGATAGCTAAGCTATCTTTTAGTTAGTAACCTTATATTGCATGCAAACACTAAATCTTGGGGAAACAAAAAGAGCTTATTATGGAAGTTGCCAGGTGTACTAAACTATGTGCCAGAAGGAACTCTAGCCAAGAAAATCTAAAATCGTGGGATGGTACGATTGATATTTTCCAGAATTTATTTTACACTAAGCTTTTTTTTTTTTTTTAATCCAGGAAGCTTAAAGGGTTCTGACTGTAGTAATCACAGTCTTAAAAGGAAGGGAATAGGAGCAAATATTCTAAGCCCCATTTCGGTTGACACAGCAAGTCAACAGAATCTAGCAAAATGTCGTCCTCAGATCAGCAGCCTCAGCATTGCCAGGGATCTTGTTAGAAAGGCAGCCTTTCAGACTCTACTCCAAACTGACTGAATTAGAATCTTTATTTTAACAAGATACACACACAGGTGATTCCTACGCATATTAAAGTTTGAGAAGCACTGATACACAATCCTACTGGATCTACACCCAATGAGAGAGGAAATTTGTATCAACCACCTACAGAGATCCCACATCTGTCTTGTCTTCAGCTAATCACGTTATATGATGTCATCTGCCCTAACGTCATATGCTTAGTGAAAGGAGATCTAGGACCCTGTAGCTTGAATTAGAGTTTTGTAAGTGTGGTTTAGCCCATTCACGGGACCTTCCTCCACTCACTCTAGCCAAGGAGCGCCGGGAGAAATTCAGTTCAAAAATCTCAACCAAGTTTCTTCATTATCTGCTGCTTCTTTCACCAGGGCACACAGTGCACTTAGAGAGCTGTATGGAAGATACATATGTTTTTATGCATTTTACAACAAATGTTCCATTCTTCTACAATTTTGCTGTAGAAATTGCTTTAAGTCATACACAAAGGACTATTTCTCGCCTAAGCTTCACTAGGCTTTTTAAAAATACAGGGTTGCAATGATGCTTGGAAACAAGTAAACTGAACCCACTGAAAAGAGTACTTGTTTGATTTGGTAGGAAGAAGAGAAGAGGGAAGCAAAAAGAAATAAACTGTTGAGCATCTGCTCTGTGCTAAGTACCACGCTAGCTGTTTTATATAAAGAACCAGGGTCTCTCAAATGCTAAGCTTGAGACCTGTTCTCTAACCACATAAATATGGTGTTATATGTATAAATACATAGCTTTTCAATCATTTAATAACTTGCAAAATTCTATGTGTTAAAAAAAACAGCTCTATTATAAACTATTGACATTTCCAGGCATTTCCCCAGTTAGACACTATTAAGGAAACATCTTATAAATATTTTGTTATTACAATATCAAATATTGCCTAACTTGGATCTTAAACACACATGGAGATCTTATCTGGGTTCCTGTGATGATACTGTTTATCTGATTGTGGTCCCTAAAAGTATCTTGGGACTGTAATTGAAACCGTTTTGCAACCTGTGTTTTACCATCATGGAAGATGTCATTCCTTCATTCAATGCCTATCTCATGATGCTTCCTATTTGTCATACAATTCTAACAGCACAGTGTGAAAATAAGTAAGTAAACAGACATACATTAAATAATTATAAGTTATGAAAAGTGCTATGAAGGAGAAAAACATGAGACCATGATTAAAAAAACTCTCAGGAGATAGGTTTCTCTTCTGGTGTGGACAACAAAGATACAACCAGAAGAACCAACCTCCAGACAACAATGCTATAGACTCTGAGCAGAATACAGGCAGTCCTCATGGAGCACAATACCTGTTAACTGAAACTCGTGCGTATCGGCACCTGGTCCTTGCTTTACACGGTTCTATAGCGGAGGTCCCTAGGCAAAGTCAGAGTGTGGTTACAGAGTTCACAGGTTTCAGTTAACACGTACTGTGCCTGCAAGGGTTGCCTGCTTAACAGAACAGCCATCTGACGGCACCGTAGGGTGGGAAAGAGCAGGTGGATACTGGAGGAGGTCAGTACTTGTGAAACAGAATCACGCAGACGCTCTTACCTCTTCTATAGTTCTTTGCCTAAAAGAATGCTTCCGGATAAAATTCCTACAGAACATCTGCAGACTTTCTGACCCAAAGAAACAAGGGACAGATCTGAAGCCTTCTGATCACAAAACAGAAATGATAATTCTATGACATGAGGGAGGGGTTAGCTAATGCTATGGTGTTAATTGTTTTGCAGTATGTAAGTGTATCAGAGCATCACGGGTACACCTTAAACTTACACAGTGTTACATGCCAGTGCTATTGCAATAAAGCTGGGGGTAGAAAAGGAACAAAGGACAGACTTCAGGGAAACTACAACTTTTGGAAAGTGAGGGAATAACCTCCAGAAAGAAGAGAGTTCTGTTGGACAGTAAGGTTTAATATGCACGTAATTAAATAAGTCAAGGAGCACAAGAATGGGGCAAAAATAATATATGACATAATGGTTTACTAGTTCTAAAATTTGGTAAGATATATATTTAGATACATATTTAGATATATTTATAGTTTCCAGATTCTCAGAAAACCAAAAACGGGAAAGATGTGAAGAAAAACATTCATCAGTACATCACAGTCAAAATGATGAAAATCAAAGATTCAGAGAAAATCTAAAGATAGGCAACAGAAAACTCTGAGATAATAGGTATGTGTGGTTGTTTTAAGTCACTAAATTTAGGGGTAATTTGCTATGCAGCAATAGATAACTTACACAACTATTATAATTGGTCTCTGAATAATTGATAGAACAAATAGAAAAATCAGGATATAGAAGACTCTAAAAATATTCTCAAGCAATTTGCCCTAAATGTAGTTTATAAAATACTCTTGTCAATAACAGAAGAAAATGAATTATTTTCAAGTGAACACAGATTATTTACTAGGATAGAACATATTTTGGACTATAAAATAAATCTCAATACATTTAACAAGATTGAAATCATTCAAAGTATGTTTTCTGTCCACAGTGGAATTAAGGAATCAACAACAGAACAATGTCTGGAAACACCCCTCAAAATAGGGACATTAAAATCCGCTTCTAAATAAAAAGATACCACTGGGAAAATTAGAAAAAAAATTTAACTGAATGTAAATGAAAAGCAGTATATAACAGTGAAATTCTGGTAAAGCAGTGCTTAGAGAAAAAATTATCACATTAAACTCTAATACGGGGGTAGGAAAAAGGTCTCAAGTTAATAACCTAAGTTTAGACCATAAGAAACTAGAAAAAATAGTAAATTAAACTCAAATAAGCAAAAAGAAGAAATAAAGAAGGAACTCAATAAAAAGGAGAACAACATGACCCCAAAAGAAACAATCAATAAAATTAAAAGTTGGCTTTTTGAATGGATAAATAAAATTGATAGCCCTTTTAAGACTTACCAAGAATTTACCAAAGAGAAATGAAAATATAGATCAAAAAAAAAAAAAAAAACAAAAAACCACGATCAGGCATATTTATTCAAGAGATGAAAATATAGATGCTTGTACAAAAATATTCATAATAGCTTCATTCCTAAATGTTAAACATTGGAAAAAAAAACCCAAATGTCTATCAATAGGGGTGTGAACACCCAAATTGTGATATATTTATGCAATGGACTAAACTCAGCAATAAAAAGGAACCAACTCCGGATACATACAATGACACTGGCTGTGGTAAATCTCACACACATAATGCTGGGCTAAAAAAGAGACACAAATCTATATGTACCATGTAATTCCATTTATAGAAATTTCTAAAAGAGACCAACCTAAACTGTTGACATAGGTATTGAAACAGTGATTATCTCCAGGTGAAGAAGGTGGGCAAGGATTTACTAGAAAGGGACACAGGGGAGTTTTCTTGGTGCCCCATATCTTGATGGATGTGGTGGGTTACATGGGTGTATACATTTATCTAAATCGTCAGGCTGTTCACTTGTGATCAGAGAGACAGAAAGGGAGAGGAGGCAGGACAGAGAGAGAGAGAGAGAGAGAATATGAAGGGACAAAGCCAAGAAAAGAAAAAGTGCTGGTCAGCATCTTGGGGGAAAAAATTATAATCTAGACCAGGTCAAAAGCAGAGAGGCGTTACAAAACAAGAACAGCCTGGAAAACGCTAAGGTAAGAAGGTGCAGTCTCTAGAGAATGGACAAGTGCCCCCAGGGATGAACAGCCTTTACTTACTCTGCATCTAAACACTTGCACTTATAATTATTTGTGTGTGTGCAATGTCTATGTTATACATAACCACACTGGCTTTAAGGATGTATGTGCGAGAACCAAATTAAGACCTGTAAAGCACCCTAAACACAGACAAGACTATGGTATTCTGTCTTACCTGCCCCCATTGTGTAATTCCCAAACTAAAACTGTATTAACCATAGATTGAAATATTTGTGGATGAATATATATGATATCTAGGATGCGCTTCAAAATAACATGGGTGGAGGGATGAACGGGTGCATGGAAGAGTTTGGCCATGGGTAATAACTGCCACAGCTGGATACAGGGCATCATTATACACGTTCGAAAGAAAGTTAAAGAAAACCTTAGTAACCATAAAATAAGTGTGCTAAGGCCAGTGAAGTTTTTATTTACTCTTCATGAATAACTACTTTAAAGCTTTAAAAAAAAATCTTTTAACTGTTTTAATGCCCCATTGTTAATGTTAAAAGCCCACATACAGGGTACCTACTGGGTGAGCCTGTGCGGCCCTGAGGATTGTTGCCAGCCATTGTCTTATCTCAGGGAGGTTTGACGGGTTAAAGATGCCCCAGGGGCACTGCAAATAAAAGCTCAGAGAGGGGGCCAAATCCTTGGTCACTGCCTAGTAAGCAGCGTTCCAGCTAACAGAAGAGAGGACCAGAAATCTTTTCACATCAGATGAGGCAGAGGTAGCAGTGGAACAGGTCTTAGTATATTCAGTTGTTTTTTTTTTTCATTCAGGACATGAAGAAAATTATCACTGAGAAACAGAAGATAATTTTAGAAAATAAAAACTAAGGCAGCAAATGTGAGTTTCCTACACACTACTGACTATAGATTGCAGCTCTTTGATAGTACCTATCGTTAAATGAATGTGTTTAGTATACATTAGGCAATTTAAAAATATTTTCAGTTGTTAGAATAATTTGTTCATTTTCTCTGAGCAAATATAAGCCTTCTCTAGTCGTGATGAGCATATAATTTGAAAAATAAATCAGCTGAAATTTTTAGATTATCAAAAATTTACAACAGTGAGAAAAATACCAAAGAAAGAAAATGTTTTTTACTTAAATACCTACACTTTTTTTTTTAAGTTTCTTAAAGTAAGAAAGAAAACCAAACTGTCCGCAAATGAATGATACTCCAGTAATCTTTTTTGGTTAAGATAGAAATTTATGAGATCATAGGTAGAGTAAAATTACTCCTTGCAACTAAACAACAAACCAATTTTTAAATTCTTATTCGTTTATAGATATACAGGAAAGATTTCTGTTCAAAGTTTACATCATTATAAAAAACGTAAAGCTGTACTAGGAATATATATCTAAAGACTTGGAAATGCACGCAGATTTATCATAAACAGAAAGAGAAGACGTTACTCTTTTACAGTTGGGGGAACATCATGTCAAAATGGTAACCTATTTTCAGTTAATCAACAAAGCAATCAAATATTTACGGAATAACAACAAGATGCTATGAAATGTTCAAGAGATGTACAGGATTAGGAATTCACAACTCTGATGAAGGAGACAGTCTAGACTTCTAATACACATGAAATGATTAGGCAACAACACACTATGTGAATAGGTGTCAAGACAGGCTTTCCACAAGTTAAGTCTCTCCTATGAGTTCAAAGAGGATGGAAAACACCAGCTGGAGAATGAACTTTTGATGATGGTAACAACAGGACAGAAAGAATCTGGAATAGAATAGTTGATTTAGGCACTGCATACAACCCTTAAAGTATTCACTCTACTTCTACTATTATATAAGTAAATTGTTTCTATCGTCTTTGAAATAACAGAAGACCTTAAAATAGCCACTGTTTCCTTTAACATAAACTGTGAAATATTTTTGAAATGCTGAGAGTCTCTTCCTCTAAGCATTTAAGACACAGATAGAGACCAGTGGGATTACAATCATTTTTCTTTGTTAAATTGAAGAGATATCATTACAAAGAGAGGTACACTGCCCTGATATTGACTGCAAGACGTAAATGAGTATCTTTACATGTGCATAGTTCCATCACCCCAAAATTTAGGGCGTTTGTTTTAAGTATACAAAGAGAAAGGTTTCTGTACCCCAATAGCACACGAGTCACACAGGGTATCCAGTTCAGCTTGTTTATATAAAATACACCAAAACATGTTCTGCCAAAGGTACTTACAACCTTAAAAGAATTATTTCCATGCACGGCATTGTGCCAGAGGTAGAAGTTTTTAATTTTCCTCACCAACATCCTCGTCTTATACCTACAACTATTCTCCAAGCACCTCTTATACGAAACAAACATGCTTGATTCTCCAGCGAGGAAAAAAAATAGGAATGTTTTCATCATGACGCCTGTCCTTGAGAATCTTAAAATGCTTTTGAGCTCTGTGCAAACAATAACAACTTCAAAATCAGAGAACTTTCATGTGTGTCCAGAGAGCGGCACAAACAATGCTGACCCTAGATTAGGAATTGGCTACACAATATAAGGCGTCTGGTTTTGATAAAATATTGTAAAATCTGTGCTATTCTTGTTCCTTTCCGATAGCCTGATTGACATAAAAAAGGAAAAAGGAAAAGTAATACGTAAACGAAATAGCATTGAAATCACATAGAAAGTTCAAGCTGATCTGGTGATGCAGGTCAGGGACCAAAAGGAGGAAAGGACAGAAGAATCATTCATGATATTTGCGGCCCGAAGAAAAGATATGCATCTTAATTAACAAAGCAAAGTTTCATATTATCACCTCATGGGAATACTCTTTGAACTATCTCAAAATGTATCTTCTAAAACATAAAACACCAGTATTTTCAATAATAAATTTTAATTCTGGATCTACCTGTGATCTACTTTTGATTTGCTATACATTTTAAAGATTACAATTTGATGTATTTAGTCTCATCTCTACCCCCACCTTTTTTTTTTTCATTTAGTTTTCCATTATAAAATACAAAACTTCACAGCATCAAATAAATTATATGGTATTTACTATACGGATTAAGTTTTAAATTAAAACGTGTGCTTGTTAACAGAGTTCCCGACTGTCTACAGGAGATTCCGGCTGTGTCTATATGATATGTAAAGAATCATTTCAGTGGGAAATAATTAAATTAGACAAATGATTTCACATACATAAAAGTGTTTTGACTAAGCTTTCCACTTTGTAACGGGTTTCTTTGGTGTCATTAAAAAACCATTAGGTTTTATTTAGAAATCATCAAGGGAAAATTTGACATTTCCCTGAGATAATGTGGATAGCTATTCAGATAACTCATTTTCAATAAATAGCACTTTTTTTGTCCTTAGCTATTTGGATTGGTCATCTGCATCGATCAGATTTATTTTTACTGATGTTTCTGACTTATTCAATTTTATTCTGGGTTACATGTATCAAGATATTTTGTATTCTTGGGCAAAACAAAAACATTCAGCCTCAAAGCAATTAAAAATAGGGTCAGAACAGTTTTAGCAGCAGAGTAGACTGTAAGCACCTTCTGAAAAGCTGTACTCTCAGCTGGCTTTTTTGCACTGTCTCCAGTGACAGTACACTTTGGATCTATCTAAAACATTTGTGTTCTGTTTATGGTCCACTGAGAAAATAAATTCTCCCAGGAGTAAAGGGCGCACTGGTGTGATGCCTTTGAGAAGTGCAAACCACCATAATATGTATTTAATGAATTGCCATGATAAGGTGGAATCATAGCAATTTAAAATGGCTGCAGATTTGTTTGTTCTAACCCTAGGAAACAAAGTCAACTTCACCGCTTAAACTTGTTCTTAGGCTCTGTTCTCCCCTTTGGTCCATCCGGGGAGAATGCAAACAACATTTCTCCTGTGGATGTTAGTCAGACAGGAAGATCAGCCAAGGAGACGCTGAGTTACGAGGAGCAGCTGAGGTACCGGGCACTCGGTCCAGGTAAGGGGGCAGGGGACACGGGCGGATGAAAGGAAGAACACCTTTGCTCTCCTGGACTTGCAATTACCCCCTAACAGGTGACAGGAGTGTGCCTCAATGCAGAACCTCTCAAGCAAACAGATACTGACTTTAACATTATAAATGTCATCTTGAAGTGAGATGCGGAGACTAAATGAAAACCAAACTTAAATCCCTTCAATTTTCAGGATTGCTTGTAATAGAAAAGAACAAACCTGACTCTGTATTAGATCTGTTCCTTTGGCTTTAACCCTGTGCCCTGTTTTCTAGACTTAGTCTTACTAGCTCTGCACCTTAGAAAAGAATGTTGTCGTTAGCCTGAAATATATGGAAAGCTCATTCTTAGGGCTCTGACCTTTAAGGATATTAACACGTCTGCATTTATATAAAGATAACAAGTTGTAGAATAGAAAATTTATTGGCCTGTCGTGCGGTGAGCAGAAGGAGTTTGGACTCGGTAACAGGCTGAGGTCACAATTTACACATTTCAGAGGAGGTCAGAAGGCCATGTTCTATCTGAGGCTGATGAGTTCCAAAGTAGCGGTATCTTGAAATATCAGAGAACAGCAAAGTCGGGGTCTGACTGTCCTTGGGAGCCAGAAAGAGGGTGGGACTTCCACAGGAAGAGGGAACATTGGGGGGATAAAAGGACAGGAATAAAATTTGCCCACTTCATAATTCTGCCCAAGGCCCACTGCAATATAGTGACCATTGTGATTTGACCTGTGGCCATTCTCATTTTAACTGTAAACTATTTTCAAACTCAAGAAATTATAAGAGCAGAATAGCAAATATCAGTAAATTATTTTCCTTGGTGAGGAGAGCCTTAAATAGTATGAACTATAAGTATGTGTGCATAGCCCTAGTGTAAAATATTTTTTCCTAGATGAAAGTATTCTGCTACAAATGGCTAGTGACGGTTGAGCCACTGGAGTTGTAATGCATTCATGGAACACATGTTATACTCATCAAACCTAAATATATCTCTAATTAAAACAAATCCTGCCAAGGGTAGGCATATCAAAAGGAAAATGCTCTTGATTTAGTGTTGTTCAATTTAGGCCTCCACTCCTCGTGTAGAAATCTCCCAGAGATCCAGCAAAGCCATTAGAGTCGGTTACTTGCTAACCCTTCTAGTTGAACGCCAACAGTCGGTGTAAAATCCTGGATTATAAATCACTGTTGCAATCTATGCCTAGGAATCCGTCTAGGTGAACTGTTTATGAGGATTGGAGGAAGGTGCACTGAGCAACATCACTGCGGCTAACTGATCACAAAAGATAAACGATATTTCCAAAACAAAGGGTGAGAATGTTCAGCACTTCTCCATTCAGTGTATAAAAAACTAAGGAGGATGATTATGTCCTTTTGAAATGAAACCCAACAAGGTGCCCGCCTCTAATTACTATTAGGCTTAATGGAGATTGTGAGAAAAGCACTTTGAGAAATCTAAAGTGCTTTAAAAGATAAGATATTATTATTACTATTATTTTCCTTTAAATATTGCAAGCTCAACTCTCTAATGCTCACTTTAACATAGCTTTGCCTTTGGTTTCCCATGTACCTTCCTGAATGTCGGTGTTAATTTCTGCTTAAAAATGTTAAATACATCTTGGCTATTTGACCCCACTGTCATTTTCATTATTACATTATATTGATAGATCAGTCTATTTTTTTCTTCTAGTAGGTCCTGTCCAGAATTATTAAAATTAAGATCATTCAGGGTAGCCCCTGCAGGACTAACACCCGGATTCTTTACCATTAAATTCCAGTAAGCTTATCAAAAAGTAACATTTGATAACAAGAACGTTTCTGATTTCTTACATCTGTTTTCCATGTGGTAAAATTTGGAAAACTTTTGCTTTCACTTGAAAGTTGATTCTCTTTTCCTTCTCTTATTTTTTTTCTCTCCTTCTCTGCCTCTACTTGTAATTTCTTAATTCCCATTTTTTTCTTCCCCTTCCCCCACCTCTTTTCTCTTCTCTCTTTTCTGCCTTCTCTTTGATTTACCTCACGACGTTTCTCCTCTTTGGATTAGTAGAAGTCTGGTTAGTGGCCGAATTTTCCTATATACACTTGCACAAAGGCTACCCACTGAGTGCTCTTTGTGAGAACCTCTGCAATATTAAAAAAAAAAAAAAATCCCCATTTAGCATTTATGTGAGTATGGTGCATGTAAGTCAAGGGCAAAATGATGCATTATCTTGAAAATTGAGATCCTCTGGGGGTCAAAGACAGATTAAAATATGGAACACAAAGACAGATGAAATAATTTTGACATGGAACAGAAATTTAGTAGGTGAAAAGGAGTGCATCTTGTACTTTCTTTGCGATAATTTACAACAGCAAAAATAATAAAGTGTTTCACCTGCAGACCATTCACCATACCTATTTCTTTCTACCTATCTATCTATCAAGTCCCAGCAACTAGATGTAAACTGATGGAGGACAAGCTTTTTGTGTTAAACTCCTTTATATCCTTCAAAACGTAGCATAGCTCTTCATATATACCAGGCACTTAAAAGGTGTTTGAGTGAAATATAGAAATCATTATGAAATTGGTGGCTACCCCCAAAACATTGAAAACACTGCTATTGAAGGAGTTTAAACAACTCAAATGAACATGAATACACACACACACACACACACACACACACACACACAGCGCCCCCCAAAAAAGGAAAGAAAGAAAATAAATGAGATTAGAGATATAGACAAATACACAAGAGCAATTATATGAAAATCCACACATAGAGAAAAAGTAATTAATTAATTTCCAATTACAGGTCATTTACAAATAATTAAAAAATCTTCATTATTATCAGTACCTTAAGTTTCCAGGCATTGACTGTAGTGCATTAGTAACCCGGGAGTAGCTGTTCAATTAATATTTATAGTGAGACACTGACTCATGTGAACTTGGAGAAGGCATGTTATCTTACCTATGCTTGTGTGTCTCTGAAGTGACAGCGCTAGTTGCCTTCTCAGCCACTTCCTCTGCAAAGATGTTCTGCAAATAAATGAGGTAATGTTTGGGAAATGTTTGCAGCTTGGGAAAGAAACCCACTGCACACCATCTCAGATATTGTGACTATTCCATACTCAAGCCTGGTCTATTATTGCCTCTGTTTTAAATTGAAATTGTACTGTTTGAGTCCTTGGGTTCTGACCAAAATCTGGGTCAACATAAGAGGATGGTAATTTTAAATTTCAATTCTGAGGCTCTGTTCACATCCCTTGCACGTGTGAGGGCCAACTGTAAAAATAAACAAAGCACATAAATCAAGCTTGGGAAGAGAAAAATCTTTATCCGGAAGGGTTGTGTTTTTTTTCCCCCTTTCCCAATAAAGAGCGTGAACACTGGATTTCCCTGGAAGAACATTTCGGCCCAGGAGGGAGGATAGTGCAGGCAGTGTGAGAGCGTGTGTGCGTGTGTGTGCATGCGTGTGTATGTGTGTGTGTGCTGTGCGTGCGCGCCCGCGGAGAGAGGGGCGGGGGAGGCGGATGAGGAGGATGAGATCATAGTTTCAGGATCCTCAGGAAACCCTGGTACTGGCAGCAGCCAGCCTCTGCTGTGCCCACATGACCCACAACTCTGGCAGCGGACCCGGCACTTCCAACATTATTAAATAATAAGAAAGCGGCTCCTACTCCGTGCCCAAACCTCCCTGCAGACCGGTGGACACCTTCTAAGAGTTTGGCGAGTCGGTGACTGAGGCGCCCGTCCATTCCAAGGTGTGTGCAAGGCGTTTTCTTCCCTGACAGCTCCGGAGTGGGGGAGGGCGCGGGGCTGGAGGGGGTCCGCGGCGCGGGCGAGGAGGGGGCGCGGGGCAGGGCTGCCCCGCGTTGCCCCCCGGCCGCCCGCTGCCGCGGAGCCAGCCGCCAGGCGGGAGATGCCCGTGACGCGCCGCCCCAGCTGCGCAGGGACCGCAGCCGCCCACGGCGCCGGGGCGCGGGCACGGGAGGCTCGGCCGCCCGAGCAAGGGCAGGCGCCGCGCACCCGGCAAAGTCAAGAGTGGAAGCGGGCGGCGGGCGGCGGGCGGCGGGCGCCGGCGGGAGGGGGCCTCGCCCCCACGCCCACTCGCGGGGCTCCCACCTGTGCGCGGGCGCCGGCCGCCGCGAGCGCCAAGCATGTGCGGGGCGCCGCAGCCGGGACTGCGGCGCGGCGCCTCCCCGGGCGGCGGGCGGCGCCTCGGGCCCGCGGGCCGGCGGGAGCGGCTGCCGCAGGACGGCCGGCCCGGGTCGGGCCGCGGGGCCGCGGGGCCGCGCAGGTAAACTCGGCCACCCGCCCAGGCCCGGCCGCGCCGCCGCCGCCGCCGCCGCGCCGCTCCCGGGCCGGGGATGGCAGCCGGCTCCCTCAGGCCACGGGTTGAGTTGTTTTTTGTTGTCACTGCTACCCTCTCGGTGGGCCCCGCGGGCCGAGCCGCTGGGAGGTGGCGTGGCCACCTGCATTAGGGATGACACTCACGTGGGGAGCCGCCTGGGGGGCTGCCGGTGACCGGGGAATCCGCGGCGGGGTCCTCTCCGGCCGGCGGCATCTGCGCGTGCTGCACAGCACTGCGGCGCCCGTGCGGCTCGGGCCGGGTGGGAGCGGGCGCGGGGCTCCCTGGGCGCGCGGGGCGCGGGGCCGCGGGGAGGGGGGAGCGTCTTCGGCTTTTGTAGCCTGTTGCCCGCTTCGGAGTTTTCCGCTGGACGGAGGGCGCACGGGAGGTTGGTTCTGGTACCCGAGTGGGAGGTGGCGAGGTGTCTGTCAAAAGACCAAAGCCAAGGAGGCAAGAGGGGTGGCGGTGCTGGGCTCAGTGGTACCGTGCCCGGGGCTGGGGAGTAAAACTTTCCTCTGTGGCAGGCTTGGTCCATGGCTTATGAGAAAGTAACTGTAAAACTGGGTGGGGGTGGGGGTAGTGGATGTACTCTGGCCGTGAAGTTCACCACCGTTCACTCGGTTCTTCGTTGCTCTAAAAATTGATCTTTTGAGCTGATGTTTCTGCTCAAGTTTCCTGTTACCGGTTGTGATCACTGCGTATTTAATGCATGTTGTTTCCTTTTGATCATAGCAGTAGCCTAGATTGTTGAGGTATACATCATTATTGATTTCTTTTACAAAAAAGACTTATTTTTCCTATTCCAAATGTAGAAACTTTAGAGAGAAAACACAAACCAACCAGTTTTCCACACATTCCAGAGACAGTCCTATAAACTTTAGCTTTATTCACTCACTTAATTCTTACACCGTAAGCTGTAGGTAATAATACTGTCCACCTTTTAGAGATGAGGAAATCCAGACACAGAGAGGTGAAATAATTTACTCAAGGTCATAGTTATTAAATGTTAGAGCCCAGCTGAATTTTTGATGTACTTTAAACCAACTTATATATTTTTTTCATAAAATAGGACCCCATTGTACCTCAGGTTTTCTGCATTTAAAATGTTGACCACATCTCTTTACCAAGATGAACCTCTTAACTATGTCCTACACTTTAGGGACAATTAACTCTTTTTCTAATTTTTAGTACTATAATTATGGCAAGTATCCTTTGAGTCATTTCCTTTTGCCACAATTCACCGAGTTTCCTCCAACAGTTGTAGATAAAAGTAATGTAGATAAAGTAATTTATCAGCGATAAGATTTTCAGCAGTTAAGATTTATCCGCAAAGTGAATTATTAGAAAGCAGGCGGCTGAATCTATGTATTTGCACTTAATTTTAAACTTCCCGAGGTATTAGTCTGTTCTTTGCTCCAAGCAGGGCCATCATTTTCTTCAGAACACCATCTTGCAGAATTTTTGAGCAAGTTTAATCATCTTTAATTCAATCACTCTGACAAGAGGTTTGGCAGTTTGAAAAGAATTATGCAATTCTCTTTCAACTCTCAGTGATTAAAAGCAGGCTGTATTGTGAGGGTGTTCATGTATTTGATGCCATTTCACCAATTGTATGCACTTTATACGAAGTTGTATAGCAATGAAGATTGAAATAAAATTTTCTCATTAGTTCTAAGTTGAAATATGGTAAAAAAAAAAAACAAAAAAACAAAAACAAACTCCACTTGTTTTAAATGAACCATGATGTGAAGAAAGGTCTCGGTAGGGTGAAGTCCAGCTGCACATATTTAGAGAATCACTTTTCATTTGAGCTCACCATGGACCTCTCCTAATATTCATTGGACAGACGTCTCTCTTAAGTCTTCAACTGTTATTTTTTTCAAGGAAATTTAATTGCTTCTTCCCATAACAAGTTTCAAAATTATTTTGACATTCATAGATTTCCTTAATTCTTGTCTTTCAGTTTAATTAAATTCAGTATATGTATTTCAAATCCACCCTTATTCAACATTACAAGTGAAAAGAGACTAGAATCCAACTGAAGTATATGGAGACCTGATTGTTGAATATGAACAAAAAATGAATCCCATTCTTCAGTGGTTAAACTCTTCCACACCTCAAATCATGGCTCCATCTCTATTTAGGGGTGCTGGGGTGCAGTGCTATGGTCAGGGAAGTAACATGCAATCAAGCACAATTTTTCGATATTGACATTGAAGTTGAATTTTCCAAGTCTATATAAAATGTTGATGGCTATTAAGGCATAAATCCTATGGTACATACTGATGTCCTTTCTTAACTGACTCAACTGTTCCAGTTTTCTAGTTTCTGTTACTTATTTTAGAAAAAGCATTCCCTTGCTACTTTTATCTCACCTGGGGGATTTGACACGATTTTTTCCTTTCAAGTCCCCTATCTCTAGTTTTTGGGAGAATTGTACTGTCTTTGCTTCCGGAGAGGCCCTCCGCTCTGGGTGCTGGGTGGGGGACTGGGGAGGAGCTGTGAGCAGAAAGGGGAGCGAGCCCTCCCAGCTCAGGGGTCAGATTTTAATAAAATAATTCATACAAATAAATGTTTGTATATAAATTGAGTACATTCTGAAAGAAAGAATTCTGTAAGAACGTGGAATAAAGGATTCTGGACCAGACACAGAGTTTGGAACAGGATGCCCCAGAAGTCGCCTGTTTACAGAGGCATGATGTGTGAGGAGGTGTTTACTGCATCAGGGATCTTCAGTGTTTCCATCAATGTTTTCAGAATCAGAGACTTAAGTCTTACTTTGGTTATCTCTGCAATTCTGTACTCACCAACAGATACATTATCTCCCCCCATTATCCACCTATGGATGTGGGGAGGCTTACACAACGCCTGTCAATATTCGTATTAGCATGTCGATCATGTGCAACTCTTCTCTGGTTATCATCCTATTTTTGAAGAGTTATTTAAATTTAATGAAATGTAGTCATTTCTTTTCTTTGCCTTAGCAACTACTTTCAAATTCTAATTAGTTGTGTGTGTATGTGTGTATGTTTGTGTGTTGGGTTGTTAAAGTGGCAGAATGTCTCAAAATAAAAACATAATTGATTCATCACACATCCCTAAAATTCCCTGAAGTGTCTGTAGGAAGAGAAAAGGCACCAGAATCAGGGAGGTGATATTAAGTGTTGCATATACTAGGGAAATGTGTATTAACAGTTTAAAGCAAACATCATAATAACTACATTAATTGACAACTTACCATGTGCTGGGCATCATTCTATGGCTCTATGTAAATTAACTTACATATTCTCAATACGTATGATGTCTACCTGTATCACCATTATTCTCATTTTATAGAGGGGAAACCAAAGCAGTAGGACCGTAGTCATGACCACGGGTAGGTAGATATTCTGACTCAAGTATTGATTCCATAGTCCATACTGTTAACTACCGATATGTAATATCTGGTTCATAATTTTACTGATTTGTTAAATTCCCATCATTGTTAAAAATCATAACACCTCCTAATTTGTTGGTTACTTTTCTTTCCCTCAAGAAAAACTCATGGAAAAACTTGGAACTTCTTTACTATCAATGCTTTTGCCCCATATTTTACATACAAAATACATAAAGCAAGGACAAATATATAAATGCTTAGACACAGCCTGGTGACTGCTGGATTGTGGGGAATTTCTCACAATATATTATATATTTTTTGAATTCAAAAAATAGTAACTTGCACATCCTTTGAAACTATAGACTTTTTCACATCAGGAATATATACTTTAGCTAATTTCAGTAATTGGGGAAATATCTTTAACAGCTGGAAGTTCTATGACCATTAATAAACTTAAGAATTTAAGTCACCTGTTTGATCTACCCGCAACGTCTTTGTCCAGAGTACTGTATCTTGCAAAGAGGATATAAAATATAATATAAAAACACTCAATGAATTATCTTGGTAAAATTAAAATGTCCCTGTGAATCTTTACACTGGGAACTTTTGACATGACTCATAGTAATTGTTACAATACAAAAAAGCTTAGAAGTTTTAAATATTATCTAAATAACGTTATCCTAAAACACCTGACACATGTTCTTAGCAAAGTGAAAGACTAATTGGTTAGGTGTGCTGATGCATACTGTCTGGAAATGTTACTCTGTTATTTCTCCCTGCAAATGATGGGTATAATGCAGTTTATATTAATGTTACTACTTACCGTGTTATAATGTTACTGTTAACCATGAATCACAATTCACACACAGTGCACATATACAAGTATCTGAGTCTCTTCTTTAAGCTGTCGGAAATGTTCTAGGCAGTGCCTACATTTTCTGTGATGCATCTATCCCTGTCGAGAATATGATACATTATTTCTCTGTGTGCTCCACATCATACAAAGCTCAATATCATGGAGTAACTAGTAAACTATTGCTCTAATTTATACCATAAGTAAAGAGATGCAAGACTTGATTTGACTTTGTGTGTGTGTGTGGATTATCAGAGTGGAAGATTCCATCAAGTACACCAATGAATAATTCATTAACTGTAGCTTACAATTTGATGCCATAGTACAGGATCCTATTGCAAAGAGTTTCATGAGTTTCATTTAAACATAAAATATATCAATCA
Source organism: Camelus dromedarius (assembly GCF_036321535.1). Classification (NCBI taxonomy): domain Eukaryota; kingdom Metazoa; phylum Chordata; class Mammalia; order Artiodactyla; family Camelidae; genus Camelus; species Camelus dromedarius. The sequence continues at coordinate 7,592,271 of NC_087467.1, read as the reverse complement.
GTTATAATAGTTTAGGTTATGCAGTCCTAGCAAACAACTCTAAAATCAAGGTTACAGAAAGAACACAGGTTTATTTCTTGCTAAGGCTATATGCCTGTGTTGGTCAATAAAAGAATCTGTTTATATCTTCTGCACATAGGGACCCAGGCTCACAGAGCCCTGTCACCTACAGCACCCCCATCATTCATTCATCAAGCACATGGGAGCATGGTGAATCACCCACAATTTCTTCAAAGGCTTCTGTCAAAAGTAGCACCTGGCATTTCTATTCATGTTTTACTGGCCAAAGCAAGTCACATGTCCATTCCTAATTTGAAGATGAAAGAGGAGTGCGGATCGCTCACGTGCCCAGATGGAAGAAACTGCAATATTAGTGAACAGACCTAATGATTGCCACATGAAATTAGCCAGTTCCCTTCAATAGTTTTATCATGTCAAAATGACTTATGATTTAATGTAATAACTGTGTTTTCAAACTTCAGCCTAGGAAGAGAATGCCTGCATAAAACCACCAGCAAAGAAAGTAGAAGCTAAACTTGTAAAATTGATGGTATTTGCCTTTTTCAGTAGGAGTTGTATTTAGTCAAAGAATGATGATAAACTCTGGTTTATCTTGAGTAAATGCAGGCGATCGCCTTTTTGACAGCAAGCACAAGGGAAGAGCAGTGCCAAGACCTGCAATACAGCTGTGCTTTCTGAACGGATTTGATAATATCAACAGGGTACGGAAAACTGAACAGCTTTGTGTGTGTCTTTTTGATCAGCTGCACCAACATGGACAGAAGTATCATATGTGCTATCACATATTATTGTAAAAAAGTAACACGGATAAACATACAAATCATACTGTGTGATGGTTTTACACTGACAAACATAATCTGAGAAGTTCGAATAGATCCAGTCCATGTTTTTAATGCTGTAAAATTTCCCTGACGCGCTGCAGTAGCTTGGTCCCACACATTTTAATGTGTTGTGTTTTCATTTGAATTTAGTTCAAGTACTATTTTTAAAAATTTCTCTTGAGACTTCCTCTTTGACCCATGGGTTATTTAGAAGTGTGGTATTTAGCTTCCAAATGTTTGGAGATTTTTCTGTTATCTTCCTCTGTGTGGAGTCAGAGAACCTTATTTCCTGTGTTATCTTGCTCCATTTTGGTCAGAGAACACACCTTGTATAATTTCAGTTTTTTTTTTAATTTGTTGACGTTTATGTTACGGCCCAAAATGTTGTCCATCTTGGTATATGTTCTGTGGGCACTGGAAAAGATTGGATATTGAGCTGTTTGGGGGTACAGTGTTCAAAAGAGTGTTTAATGAGCATTAAAAGATGCTCATTGGATGCTGTTGGTTAATGGCACTGATGAATCCTTGTATGTCTTTACTAATTTTCTGTCTAGTTGTCTTATTGATTGTTTAAATAGTGTGTAAAGTCTCCAATTATAATTGTGGCTTTGTTGATTTCTCCTTTCACTTCTTTCAGTTTGACTTTACATATTTTGCAGCTGTTGTTTGATATATACACATATTTAGGATTGTTATGTCTTCTTGATGTACTGATTATTTTATCATTATATATTATTCCTCTTTATATCTGGTAATTTTATTTGTTCAGGGTCTACTGTATCTGATACTAATAGAGGCATTCTTTTTTTTTTTTTTTTATTGATGTTTGCATGATATTATTTTTCCTGTCCTTTTACTTTCAACCTGCCTATATTGTTGTATTTAATTTGAATTCCTTATTCATAAAATACAGGGGGGTCCTATATATTAGTCCACTCTGCAGATCTGTCTTTTAATTTCTATATATCACCATTTACAATAACTGTAATTATCTATATATTAAAGCTATGTATGTCTGTCATTTTATTTTTTGGCCTTTTTTTCCCACTGTTTTTGTTTCTCTAGGTTCCTCTGGGTTTTTATCCCCACCTTCCTGTTAGTTACTTGAGCATATGCAGAATTCCATTTTTATTTATCTAGAGTGTTTTTGAATGTATCATCTCTTCATATAGATTTTTCAGTGGCTGTTCTGAGTATTACATTACACACATTATATATGTATAACATATCACTGTCTACAGCTGTTGTCACTTTATCAATTGTAGTGAGGCATGAAAACTTTACGTTTCTTTATGTACTTCTATCCTCTTCCATTTATAGTATAATTTTCTTAAATGTTTTCTCTCCATACATCAGAAAGTGTTATAATTTTTTGCTTTAACTGTCAAATACAAGTTAGTGCCACAGGAGCAAGAAAGTCCATTATATTTATCCATATCTTTGCTTACCATGTTCTTTCTTCTTTTTTGATATTCTAACATTCCTTCTTTTATTTGCTTCCTTTCTGTTTTGAGAACTTCCTCTAGCCATTCTTTTAGTGCAGACAAGTCTCTTGGTAACAGTGTATCTTTGCTATCCTTCGTCTAAGAATATCTTGATTTTTCCCTTCGTTCCTGAAGGATATTTTAACTGGATATAGGACTCTGGGTTGACAGATCTTTTCTTTCAATACTTCAAAATGTCATGTCACTTCCTTATGGCCTCCATGTTTTCTGATGAGAAATCTGTCATTCTAATTGGCTTTCTCCTGTAGGTAAAGTGTCATTTCTCTCTTGCTCCTTTCAAGATTCATGTTCGTTTGTTTTTAGTTTTCATATATTTGAAATGCTGAAGGACGGATGTTGTGTCTTGGCATGGATTTCTTTGGGTTTTTCTGCTTGGTATTCAGGTTCACAAGTCGGATTTATCTCCTTTGTCAGAAAGAGAAATATTCATCCACTCTTTCTCTGAGCACTTTTTCATCCCCGTCCATTTTCTCCTCTCCTTCCAGGTCTCCGGGACGTGAATGTTCGCCCTTTTGTTACAGCGAAGCAGTGTGTTGGTTTCCTATGGTTGCTGTAACAAATGACCACAGACATGATGTTTTACAGCACACATTTATTCTCTCACAGTCATGGAGACCAGACGTCAGAAGTCAGTTCCACTGAACTAACATCAAGATGTCGGAAAGGCTAGTTCCTTCTGACAGCTCCAGGGGACAGTATATTTCATTGCCTTTTCTAGCTTCTGGAGGCCACCTCTGTTCTTTAACTGGCAGTCCCTTCTCCACATCAGTCCGAGCTCATGCTTCTGTAATCACATCTCTTACTTCCTTTTCTGTAGTCAAATCTCCTCTTGCATCCGCCTTTTAAGGGCACTGTGATTACATTCAGGTCCCACCTGGATAGTCCATGATCCTCTCCCTGTCTCAAGATCGTTAATTTTATCACCTCTGCAAAAATCCCTTTTGCCATGTAAGGTAACATTCACAGCTTCCAGGGGTTAGGACCAACCCGACTATCTTTGGGAGCCATTATTCAGCTGACCTATGGGTTTCTGAGGCTTTGTTGTTTTGTTGTGGTGGTGGTTTTTGTCTGTTTTCTCTGTTAGACTGGGTGATTCCAATTGATCCACCATACAGCTAACAGATTCTTTCCTCTGTCACTTCCATTCTGTTATTGAGCCCACCCACTAAGTTTTATATTTGGTTATTGGGGTTTTTTTTTCTTCAGTTCTAAAATTTCCATTTAGTTCTTTCTCATATGTTCTGTTTCTTAGGTGACACTTTCTGCGTTTTCATTTGTTTCAAACATGTTCATAATTGCTCATTGAAGTATTTTATTTTTATTATTATAGCTGCTTTAAAAGCTTTGTCAGACAATTCAAACATTCTGTCGTCTCATTATGGGCATCTGTCATTGTCTTTTTTTCATTCAGTTTCTGATTTCCCTGATTTTTGGTATGATGACTGATTTTCAAAGGAAACCTGGCCATCTTCTTGTTGTGTCAAGAGACCCTGGATCCTGGATCCTAGCTAGCTTCCACTGACATCACCCTAGTGGGTGAAATGGGGAAGGGGCCACCTCATCACTGCCAGTGGAGGTAGAAGTGCAGGCTTCTTACTCAGTCTCCCTTGTCACCTGAGGGGGCTCCGCGTTACTGTGAGGTGGGCAGTGAGCTCAGGCTCCTCACTAGGTCTTCAGTGATACCTCCCTGGCCCGGAAAGAGGAGTGCGTCTCTCTGTTCCCCATGTGGCCTCCCCTGACAACATGGGAGCAGAGAGGTGGCCTGACGGCTGCTGGGCCATGATCAGAGTCCTTCCTTCTCTCTAGGCCTCCGTGACACCACCCAGTGGAGAAGAGGAGGGGAGACTTGATACTACCAGGTCGGGGTGGGGGTCCAGGCTCCCCGTATAGTCCCTGTTGACAACCTAGTGGAGGTGGGAGGTGGGGAGTCTCGTCACCACCTGTGAGAATGACAGTCCCAGCTCCCTCCTTTGCTTTTTGTGACATCACCTTGATGAGGGTGAGAGGAGTTGGGTTTCCTTGCTACAGCCTAGTGAGGGTGAAGGTCCAGGCTCCCTATTCAGCCTTTACCATCGTGCATGTGGCGGAGGCCACAGTGTTTTCTGTCTTGCACGGCTGGAGGAGAGCAGTTGGTGTCTCAGTGGTTTTTTGTTTTGTTGTGTTTGCTCCTTTCCTAGTCCTTTGGCTGAAAGAACGTGTGTTCTCTTTGGTAACTGGCCTACTGGTTTTTTTAATCTGTGCCTCTTGGCACTTTTGGATTTCTGGTTTCTTTATATCCATGTCTGATATATACGAAGCAAGACAAAAATCCAGGGAACTCACCACCCTGTCATTTCTTGAGCCCTGAGGCTGCCTAGCTGGTTTGCCTCCTCTCCAACTTTCAGAGTCTTGGTGTGTCTATTTGATGTGTACTATCCAGGGTTTTGAATTGTATTTAGTGAAAGGAATAGGGACCAGTACTTCTCCTCCATCTTCACAAAGTCCAATCCCCATTTTTTACGCCAAGTGTAACTTTAAAACTATCACTCAACATTGCTTCTCAGAGGATGAATCTCAGGGGATTACTGCTGATCTGTGTCTGAATAATAAGCACTTTACAGATCAGTGGGATCACGGAGTACTTGGACAATGATGCAAATAGGATTATAGAATATTCCATCAGTGCTAAGGTTCAGGGACCATGTGGAAGCAGCCTTATTCCTCCAAACCAGCATGTTCTCCTGTCCTGGGAAACCATTACTGCAGGGTGTAGCAAGGTTGGAAACTTACCCCATTCGCGCAGACTATCGCTTCTGGCAAAATTCTGGAACTACACCACCCCAGCCTTTACTGAATTCTCACTAAGCGTTCGTCATTCCCAGGAACATTATCCATCTGAAACGCAGTTTTTGACCAGAAAACCTGTGGGAAATGTGGCTGAACTAGGAGGGAAATAGTGAACATAAAATCCATGCTTCAACTCTAGGAAGCACCTACCAGCCACCATGCATGTTAATTTCTTTTGATGTAAAATTACACATTCAGAATAAATGTATTGATTTTGTCAAGTTGTTTGATCACCATTCAGTAGATTAAATACAAGAGGTGGGGCTATGAATTTCCTGCCTGAAAGCAATATTCTGTGGAATAACAGTTGACAGGAAGGCGACCCCAAAGAGCAACAGTCTAGGGAAATTCTCCCAAAGGCAAAGCCAGTTAGTGACATTGTCGTTAACCCTGAAATTCTCAGGAGAATAGAGCGATGGTTCTCAAAGTGTGGTCCTCACGCAGGCAGCATCAACACAACCTCGGAACTCTATGTAAATGCGATTTCTAAGATGCTCTGGGGATAGAACCCAGCAATCTGTTGCAACAAGCCCTCCAGATACTTCCACAGCTGGAAACCACTTACTGGAGCAGCCCCTCTGACCACTGCCGAATGCACTAAATCTATGTTTTTCATGATTCTTGACTCATCAGGTTAGGTTTGTGGAAAAATCTATTTATTGTATTCAATATTCAGTGTGTTTCAGTTATAAAGATTTTTTTTTCAAGGAAATATAGTGAAGAAATTAAAGATGTATAACCCCAAACGGTCTCTTTAGTTAAATATGTCTTAACAATTTGCACAATTGTTTTGTATCCTTCACCCAAGTAGTCATAACTGCTCCATGCCTGAGTTTGTGATTGAAACCAAAAAATTGATCCAAGCCTACACTTCCCTGCCTTTGTTCCTCATGGCTGCCGAGTCATCCCTTCACGGGTTTTTCTAGCTGTTTTCACGTTCCTCTCCAGGGCTGAGACCAGGCGTGAGAGTATTTGGAGGCGAGGGTGGGGGCGTCTCTGCATCACTTGACGAAGATTCATTTTCGAGATCTTGTCACACAATATTGTTAGAGACAGATGCATATGCAGATGTCCAGACTCATCATTGTCATTACCACATCAGCTCCACCAGCAGGGGATTCACTGTCTATTGAATGCCAGCATTTTCCTCTGGGGTCATGTGCGATTAAGGGAACTCTGGGCCCCAAGGCTGTCCTGAGGAAGAGAAGCTACATTCCTAAGTAGAGATTTTCCATTTGGGGTACAATTACACACCCCAGGATGGGGTAAGACAACATCAGTAAGAGGTAAAAGGTTAAAAGGTGAAAGAAATGGCTTATGATTGTAATAAAATATAGATGCAGATTTGAGAAGCAGTCTGTGGCTTCTAGTCCTAAATATGTTTCAGTTTTCTTTTATTGCAAGGACAGTATTTTATATTATTTTACCCTTTTCAATTAGCAATTCACTAAATTTAGGGAATAGATTTGAGTTTACTTACTCTCCATCACTTTCAGTTACTAATATTTTAGGTTTTTGATCAATTATCACATTTTACTATATGTAATTTTAGAACTGAATATTTTCTGTTTCTATAGGTCATCGATTTCGGTTCCATTTACCTTTTACTCGGTACACTTTTTTAAAGGTGTCTTGTTCTTGAGTAAAACCAAGGAAATGGCTCATGAACCAGTTACCTGCTTCTGATTTAAAATGACACACAGTCTTGGTTGGGAAGAATGTTATTCTCTTCTCCTTTCAATATTCCCCACGACCAGTTGTGTTATGTTTTTCATCCCTTCTGTTCCCTTTGTGTATTCAGTCTGATAATGTTTCTCATTTACTCACTTCGCTTGGCTATTTAAACGGTTGTGCTTCAGCAATGTTTTGGGGGAGAAGACTTTTCCCAAACCTTCATTACACAGTGTTGGTTAAATAACACCATTTGGGCAGGTTGGAGGAACCACCCCTTTGAAAGCATATTTTTAAATGGGGGAGCAGATGTTTCCTCTCACACACTCATCCTTTAGAAAGTAAAGAACCCCAGCCCTGGTGGTACCAGTCAGATGTCTCCTTTCTTAGAGTAATCCCGTGCTTGGCGGTTGAAAACGCAGTGATTAAATCACCCCCCAAATGCTTAGGTAAGGCTTACATATGAAGACAAATAGTTCTTACACAATAAATGGGGGCAAAAAGTGGGGGATTCAGAAAGGTATGTGTCATCTGCAGGCGGAAGTCTGGGTTTTTCCCTCCAGTGTTTGTTAGCTTCTATTTATAAACACAAAATGTGTCGGGTGATTTTTTTTTTCCCATATGCAGATAAATTCTGCCCCATCCTTTTAATCTAAACATTGTAAAAAGTAATGTTTACCATTAGGATGCATACCAAATAATACTTTCTGCTCCTGCTGCTAAACAACTTTTAGAAAGTAATATACATGAGTCGGGTTGATTTTGAACATTTGATCAAAGTATGAATCAGATTTTCAAGATGGGAAAACATTTCAAAACATCTGACTGCTCTTTTGTGTTTTCCTCAATGTCAAGGTAGTCTGCTGTTTGTGCGGTTTTTTTTTTTTTTTTTTTCATTTTCTTTTTTTCTTCTTTTTACTTTACTGGTTTAAGAATTTTTTTTTTTCCTTTTATGCCTTATTCTCTGGGAGCATCTGACATAACAGCTGTAAACTAAATGTTCTCATTGTCCAAATACCTCTACTGTTGTAGATTTGAGCTGGAGAGTTGCTTCATATTTATGCAGTTTGAATCCTTGAATTGACAAAGAGGAAAAACCAATCTGCTATGGAGTGGTTATAAAGGCAGAATTATCCAACTTGACCCAACTAACCTTGGTCCAAGGGGGCAGCATAGCCCTGTGATTTCACATGACTGAGCATGTGGACCATTTTCTGGTTTTGGTTTTAGGGCTGAGTTGATGATTAAGGTGGGAGCAGGTGATGTAGGTATCAGTACTTCATTTCTTAGCCTTAATCCTTCTGCCCAGTTGGTGAACAGATGGTAATCCATGCCAGTCACCATTATTTTCTTCTATCAGTTTATTCTTTCCATCATTTGTTTGGTTGGTGGGTTGGTTTTGTTTTGCTTTTCTCTTAGCTTCCCTCCTCCCACCCTGGTCCATCAGTCATCCCACATTATTCACCTGCGTTCAGTATTTTATGATATTCTGTGGGAGAACTAGCCTTCGCCATAATGCATACCCACCATACCGTCCACGTGTCCCTCTGGCTCAATGGGGCTATGAACTTGGCCATGCTTTTTTTTTAATTGGTCTCAAAATATGTTTCAAGGTTACCTACATCAGCACCATCTGGGGTGTTTATTAAAAGTGCAGGTACCTAATCCCCATCTTAGACCCACTGAAACAGAACCTCTCTTTCTGACTTCAGGATTTTTCAGGCTAACACTAACTGGGGGGTTCGTCCAGTTCTGTGCTTATAACCCAGGGTAGCTTTTTAAAAATCATAACGCCCGGATCCCATCCCAGGGTTACCACTGAAACAGCCTGGTGTGATTCTTGGGCAGCCTATGTTAACAACCAGAAAAAGAGCTGTAGACATTGGAAGGAGAGAACAGAAGTTGGTGTAGACACAGAAACATGACTTCAGTGAATTCATCAAAGTCCAGAGATTGATCCTCATTTATAAATTCAGAAACCAGATCTTTTTCTCAAGGGCATAGTCACTTTAAGCAAGCGTATAGGGGCTGAGCTGTAAATAAGAGTGCCATTTTTGGAATTACCATTGTCACTAGGATCAGCCTGGCCAGGGTGTTCGTGCCCTAGAGGCAAGAATCTCCATAGGAGGAAAAATGATCAGCAGACATTTGCTCCTGGAATCTGGAGCCAGACTCAGGGCAATTAGAGTTGTATAATAGTAGTGAAAACAGTAAGAATTCCTAGGTGTCAGGAAGTCTCCCAAACATTTCACATGGGTGATTTCATTGCATCCCTCTCAACGACCCGTTGGTGGTGGTCTTGTGAGCTCTGTTTTCTAGATGAGAAGAAGGTAGGGAAAGAGAGACCGCATAACTTGCTCAATACGACGGAGCTGCCAAGCGGTAGCGCTGAAATTCCCGGGCTCTAGGACTAAGTCATAAGTGACCAAAGAAAGGAACTACCAGGTAACTGTAGTTGCGTGGGTCTTGCCACATAAGTAAGCAAACCAGGGAGGGCAGAAGAGCGGCCAATTGGTGGAAAAGAAAGGAATGTGCAAGCCACTGTTTGTATGGAGAGGAGGCTTTTGAGTCATGAGTCATGAGAATGAGCAGCTGCTGGGTGGATGAAGAGTGACGCCTTGGTCAGAACTTGTGGTTTGTTTAACTGAGCCCTCTATAGCTGCAGTGAAGTGAAAGGTCTACACAAGCAGGTTCTGCTCTCAAGTTTTCTTCTTTTAAAAATGTATCACCACCATATACAAATTGCCATCATAAATAGTAATAAATAGCAATAATAAACATATTTGATATATAGACGACAAGTTTGCACATGTCTGCCTCATGGATGTCCCCAGACCCTGAGTTCACTTTGAACTTTGTCTCAAAATATGAATGAAATTGGCTGGAACTTTCACTAGCTCCAACTCAAGCATATTTCCTGTTATTTGGGGGGATTTTCATGGAGCTTACAGGTTCCCTGTGTCTCTGTTCTGAGTTTCTGCATCTGTCAAGTGCCCAGTCACCACTCGGAGTTTTGTCTCCTAAGCACAGTGCCAGCTTGCCCACGAGGTCACCCAGCTGTCTACCACCCTTGATCCTTTCTTCGTTGCCCAAAGTACCACCAGTGCAGGCTGTGTGTTTAGTAGAGTTTGCTGTAGGATTTGGGCAATGGAGTTGTGTTACGGCACAGAAATATTAGCTACCCCTAGTATTAAAACTTCTCAATCATTTCTAGAAAAAGTTGTAGTTTGTGTTTTTCATTTGTGCTTCAAGCATCTCACCAGGTGGGAAGTAGAGTTATTTCCAAGGGTATAGTCATTTCTAAGGATAGAGATGTTCTTGTTTGTTTCTTTGTTTTGTTTTGAACATAATTCCCAATGTTTAATTTGGAGGTGGTTTGTGGGATAGGCTGTGGACAAAATGTGCCCCTCAGAATTCATATGTTGAAGCTGTCATCTCCAATCAGGATGGTATTTGGAAGTGAAGCCTTTGGATTAGGGTCCTTGTAAATGGAAGAGACCAAAGCCCTCCCTTTCTCCACCATATCAGGGCACAGCACGAAGGCGGCAGCCTGGAAACCAGGAAGAGGGTTCTCCCCACACATGAATCGCTAGCATTCTGATCTTGGACTTCTCAGCCTTCAGAGCTGAGAGTTGAAAGGGCAAAGCACTTACTCATAGGTTCCTGTCCATTATCAGTCAAGGGTGGTCCCGTGGGGGGTCTACAGTGCACTTCGGTTAGTGTCAGTGCCATGCAGTAGAAAGTTCCCAAAGCCACACACCATCTTAGTCCCATGGACAATGAATGAAGACCGAGACCTTTGTAGGCAATCTCTTTCTAACTATGGTATCTGAAATTTTAACTAATGTAATGGATTTTAGCCATCTCACTAACTGCTGGATGTGATTAACCAAAGCAGCTGCTGTGGCTCTATAAAATTGTGGAACCTTCTCATATGGAAGCTGCCCTAAGGTGCTAAAGACTCCCACATGCCTTTATTTTATAAAAACTTTAAATTTTGAGATATAGATTCACATGCAGTTGCAAGAGGTCCCATGTACATCTCAGCCAGTTTCCCCAATAATAACATCTTGCAGAATGTAGTGCAGGATCACAACCTGGAAAGTGACATTGGTGTGAGCCACCAAATTTATTCAGACTTTGCAGATTTTACGTGTGTGTGTGTGTCTGTTTAGGTCAATACAATTTTATTACATTTGTAGATTTGTGTAAATAACACTGTAGTCAAAAGAGAACAGTTTCATGACCACAAGAATTCCTAGTGCTACCATTTAATAGCCATACCCACTTTCCTTCCCACTCCGTCTCCTCTCTCCATCCCTAGCCCTTGGTAACCACTAATCTATCTTTTCTCTCCATAATTCTGTCATTTCAAAAATGTAATATAAATGCAAATGTACTATTTTTAACCTTTTGAGGGTTTTTTTTCTTTAACTCAGCATAATTGCCTTAAGATCCAACCAAGTTATTGTGTGTATCCATAATACATTCTTTTTTGTTGCTGAGTAGTATTCCATAGTATGGATGTATTATAGTTTGTTTAGCCATTCACCTGTTGAAGGACATCTGAGTTGTTACCAGTTTGGGGCTCTTACAAATAAATATTCTATGAACATTCAAATATCAGTTTGTGTATAAATGTGAGTTTCAATTTCTCTTAGATAAATGGCCAAGAGTGCAATTTCTGGATGTTTAAGTTTTATAAGAAATTGTCAAACTGTTTTCCAAAGTGGATGTGTCATTTTACATCCCTTCCAATGTTTCCTGAAAATCAAGTTTCTCTGCATCTTCACCAGCATTTGGTTTTGTCACTTCATTTTATTTTAGCCATTTTGAGATGTGTAGTGATATATCATTGTGGTTTTCATTTGCATTTCCTTGATGACTACTGATGTCAAACATCTTTTCACGTGCTTATTTGCTAGCTATATCTCCTCTTTGGTGAAATGTCTCTTCATGTCTTTTGCCCATTTTTTAATTGTATTGTTTGTATTTTTACTGTTAAGCTTTGGGAGTTTTTTAAAAATATATTCTATATAAAGAATATGTTAGATATATCGTTTGCAAATACTTTCTTTCAGTGTGAAGCTTGTCTTTTCACCTTCTTAACTGGGTCTCTCACAGAGCAAACAGTTTTAATTTTGATGAGATCCAGTTTATTCATTATTTTTTTTCTGGATTGTGCTTTGGGTGTCAAGCATTAAGCACATTTTATGTAGCCTTAGATCCTGAGGATTGTTTCCTGTATTTTTTCCTAAAGATTTTAACGTCTTACATTGCACATTTAATTCCATGATGTGTTTTGAGTTAATTTTTGTATAACATGAGAGGCTTGGGTTGAGGCTCATGTTTTTGCTTATGATGTCCAATTACTCTAACAAAAATGCCTTCAGTTTTGACATATCTTTTTTTTTTAATTCATCACACATTATCATGAGAGGCTACCATGTGTGAGGCACCATTAGGTGGTACAGACAAGAAAATTAATAGAATATAGTCCCTGAAAGATCTCATCCTTGGGGAGGTAACTATGCAAATACTTTCAAATTTATAGATTAAATTATAAGGCAGAGGAATACACAGAGGAAAAGGGCTTGAAGGACACAAGTGAATGCAGAGTAAATTTAAGCTATTGCAATAGCTTAAATGAGAGATCATTAAAGCAGGGGTATAAAAACGGAAGTAAGGAATACATACGAGAAATATTTATCAGAGCCAAGCAGGGAGTGGTTTAGGGAGAAGGGGGCATTAAAGGCTGACTGTGTGGGTGGTGGTTTATCCAAAAAAGAAAAAAAAAAAAGATCAGGTTTGGGTGGAAGATAAGGAATATGTTTTAAACTTTCTGAGTTTGGGGTAGCCAGTCAACATTAATTGGGATGGGTCTAGTCATGGTTTTCAAGTATGAAGCTAATATTTCTGGGCAAATTTCATGGTGAGCAGTTTTTGAAAACTGCTGAAAACCATTTAAAGCCAAGATGCTGTACATTTAAGTTATACTGTTTTAAATCAAAGACAAGTCACAGAATTGTAGAAAGAAGCTTTATGTTTAATGTAAACCCTCTGTGCTTTGGTGTATTTTAGGTTAGAGTCTGAAATAGAGTGTTTCTGATTACAAATTGTGTTAGCTAAAGAAGTTTTGAGTTTTTTAAAAAAAACCTCTTATGAGCCTCAATTTTCTTATCTATGAAATGGGTACAATTGTAACGCTAGAGATACAGGATTACAGTGAGCACCAAATGAGGTGACCAGAAGCCTAAAGTACTTCATCTACAATGAAGATGTAGCACACATTAATTCTGTTTTTCCTACACAGTGTTTTTAAGATCACTTAGAATAACGTTTGAAAACAATAGGGAGGGGAACCCATCTTTCAAATGAAGGCTTCTTCAGACCTGGAAAACAGATAAAAGCAAAGCTGTCTTCTCTTTACCCATATTCTCAACTGCAGCACCAACTCAACTCACCAACTCTCAACTGTGGAATCTTAGGGCTATTCGAAAATCACTAATACTGTAAGAGCCTCAATTTAACGATGAGAAAACTGGTCTAAAGAGGCAAAGAAAGTTTCCTCAAGTCACATGGTTTGCTGGAGACAGATCCTGGTCTATTCCCCAGGTTACTAACTCCCTATCATGCAATATTCTAAAATAACATTGATTTACATGAGTGACTGTAGTTACAGTTCCAAAAGAAACTGCTGTCTTTTTTAAAATTTTTTTAATTAATTTTTTAAAGTAAAGTGTAGCCAGTTTACAATATTGTGTTGATTTCTGATGTACAGCATAATGTTTCAGTTACACATATGTATATATACTTCCTTTTCGTGCTCTTCTTCATTGTGGGCTATGGCAAGCTATTGAATATAGTTCCCTGTGCTACACAGTAAGACCTTGTTGTTTATCTGTTTTATATATAGTAGCGTGTATCTGCCAATCCTGAACTCCTAATTCATTTCTCCACCTCTCCCCTTTCCCTCCCAGTGACCATAAGTCCGTAAGTTTTTTTTCTATGTCTGTGAGTCTGTTTGTTTCATAAATAAGTTCATTTGTGTCCTTTTTTTTAGATTCCACATACAAGTGATATCATATGGTATTTTTCTTTCTCTTTCTGACTTACTTCACTTAGTATAATGATCTCCAGGTCCATCCATGTTGCTGCAAATGGCATTATTTTGTTCTTTTTGTGGCTGAGTAGTATTCCATTGTATATAGACACCACAACTTCTTTATCCAAAAGAAATTGGTGTCTTAAATGTTCTTTGAGTTGCAGCAGCATTCCTGCCTCTCGTTGGCTGATCTGATCTGAAAAGCAAGCTTCTGTTTCATGGGTATTTTTGATGTGTTTAAGCAATGGGCTTTAAATAAAAGACAACCACGATGTTCTTTCCATCCTGCTCTCTTAACAGCCAGTGCTGGCAAACAGTTTATGTCTTAGAGGGCTTAGAGGATCATGTCCTTGGGCAGTGGTTTCAAACCTGGAGTTACTCAGGGACCACTTTTAAATTATACATTCCCGGGACTCCATCCCTGAAGGTTCTGAGGCAAGAGATCTTCTTTTAAAGCTTCCCTGGGGAGGCTGGAATTTGAGGACCATTGCTCTGTGCTACAGCACAGGACTCCTGAAGTTGCCAGCACTATTCCCCTGAGGGCTTCTTTCTAGATAACTATTGCTGGTGAACATTTAGTAACTTCACCCAAATCTCTCTAGTTCAGAACTAGAACATAATCTGTCCTGAGTCCGCCTATTCCAAGTCATCCAACCTTTTCCTCCAGTAACATCTCAGAGACAAAAGACGGTGTCGGCTTGGCAGTAACAGCAGCAAAATAAAACCACCACTTACTGAGTGTTCACTATGTGACAGATGAGAACTTAGTGTTTTGCCTGCATTTTCGAATGACAGAAGTCTGAACCATAGAGTTTTACTTACGACAGCTGACTCAGTATTTCAAACAGAACTTTGGATTACTCGTTTCCCTGATCTGTGCGCCTTCCCCAGCTTTCCTCACTGTGTCCCCGGCAGCCTGCCGACCGCTCATGCCCAGATCTAGGTGTTATTCTTCTCTCCCATTTCCCCCGACACCGCATAACCAATCCAGCCGCCAGTTCTCAAATATATCCCCATCTAACCACATCTCACCTGCTCCACCAAGAGCCATTCGATCCAAGTCACCATTACTTGTTCTCTATATTGTTTTCGTAGCTGGCTGACCACACTCCCTGTTCTACTTTTGCTTTCCATGGCTGGTTCTTCAGAGACGAAGCCAGAATAATCAGATAAACGTGCAAACCAGTGATGTTCATCCATCAGCTTAAAACCTTCAGTCACTTCCTATCACATTTAAGTTGAATATCCTTGTCCTTACCAAGTATTACCCACAGGTTCTACATGATCTGGTTAGTCTGTTTCTCCAACCTCATGTCATGTGACTCTTCCTTGTCCTCCTTCCCTCTGCTGCACTACTGTTTCCTGAATGATCCAAGCTTTTGCCTACCTCAGGGCCTTTGCACATGCTGTTTCTCCTACCTAGACAACTCTTCCCCTTGAGCTTCCCATGGCTCACTCTCTTACTTCACACAGGTGTCTGTTCAAATATCATTCTAAGTAGGACTTCTCCACCCTTTCTATCTAAAATAGCCCCTCTGTCACTCTCTATCCCTTTTTCCTGCTTTTCTTCATGGTCTTTTATGACTACCTAACACTGTAGCATACATTTGTTTGTTATTAGCTCTCTCTCCCCCACTAAAATGCAAGCTCTGTGAAGGAGGGGATCGTTTCTTATTCACCTCTGTATCCTTTGCCCTTGGCACATAGTCAGTGCCCACTGAGTATGTGTTGAATGAATGAAGGAAGGAATGAACTAGTAAATATAGTGGTTGTTACCCTTCTGAGTTCTCTGTAGCAATGCTTTTGATGCTTGCCCCTCAGACGTACGTGGAATTCCTATAAATTTAGATGACATAAGTCATGATCTCTCTCAGTCATTTTATTCATGATCTTGTTTCTCTTTTGTCACTGCTCTTTAATTTTTATAAAGAACAGAGCCATTCCTAGGACCACGAGTCATTAAAACGCTTTAGTATTACCCCTCTACTCTGAAGCCACAAGGCTGCGCCTCCTGGCCTTTGCTCCAGCGCTTTCAGACTTAGATTGAAGGAGGATGATAAAGAGGGTGTGCTACATCAGGTCATGGGTGCCCCACAGACAGGGAACTATCCGGGCACACTTCCTGTCTCCCCCGGATCTGTGCAGAACTGTCAGAGGGAGGGAAATGTACCTTTACATGCTGCGATAAAAATGCCCACTCTGGGACCTTCGGGCTGATATTCCTTCTTACTTCTCACACTGGAAACCTACAGATGGATGATTTTCCTTCCTCTTTCATGTGCGGCTTCCTCGGTTACCATGAGCCATTTTCTGCAGGAAGTTTTGCACGTGGTCTGGGTTCACTGAGGCCTGGAATGCTAGTGCCGCTCTGTCCTCTCTTTATTCATGCTCGGAGCATTTGTTTTATGCCACGGGAGAGCCAGCAAGTGTGGTCAAGTGCAAACAGACCCATATGTAGGCTGGGTGGAAGGGTTCCTCTCGGGAAGCTCGCTCTCACCACGCTGCACCCACACACACACACCCCTGGGAGGCTGGCAGCTCTGCCCGTGTAGAATGAGCCAGCTTGCCAGTGGGCACCTTGCCATCAGAGCAGATGGGCCCGAGCAGGGGCGGCGGCAGAACACGCATGTCCGTTCGTTTGTGTCTTTAATTTACAGGAGACAAATGCATTTTCTTCTTTTTTAGTGGAAGCATAGTCAGTTACAATGTGTCAGTTTTTGGTGTACAGCATAATGTTTCAGTCATACATACACATACATGTATTTGTTTTCATATTCTCTTTCATTATAGGTTACTACAAGATACTGAATATCGTTCCCTATGCTCTATGGAAGAAATTTGGTTTTTTATCTATTTTATATATAGTAATTAATATTTGCAAATCTCAGGCTCCCAATGTATCCCTTCCCTTTCCCCCCAGTAACCGTAAGTTTGTTTCCTATGTCTTTGAGTCTTTTTCTCTTTTGTAAATAAGTGCATTAGTGTCTTCTTTTTTCTTTCTTTTTTTTTTAGATTCCACATATGAGTGATATTATATGGTATAGGAGACAAATTCGTAAACAGAAAGGCTTAAGTTTACAAAATAAGAGTCAGGGAAGGATGAATTTTCAGCCCTTACTTAAAACATTCAAGCAAAGGAATCAACATTTTAATCTCACTTGGTCAAATTCATAGAGTAACTTGTTACAGACCCAATCCCAAATCCCTCATCACTGGAGGGGATGCCCTGTCTGACTCCAGCAACTTTGGACTTGCGAGCTCACTCGGTAGCCTGATCTTTTCTGAAAACGTCCAGAAATCTAGGAGAATCACTGCGTGCAATGAAACTAACTTTCCTAACATATTCGTCCTCTCAAAATATTATTAGAATCATTTTCCAAAACACCTTTT
The DNA here is from genome assembly GCF_036321535.1 of Camelus dromedarius. Taxonomy (NCBI): domain Eukaryota; kingdom Metazoa; phylum Chordata; class Mammalia; order Artiodactyla; family Camelidae; genus Camelus; species Camelus dromedarius. The sequence continues at coordinate 7,574,932 of NC_087467.1, read as the reverse complement.
TTTTCTGTTTTTCATTTTTCCCATCTCAATAAAAAAAGAACTCAGTTTCATTTCTTTTCCTGCTAACTTCAGATGATGACTGCAGGGTGACATTATGCTGCTAAAATTGCAGCATGAGCAAAAATATTTACACTTTGAAAGTCCACTTTAATATTTACCTATGCAATGTTCCGTTTACCCAAGTGGAAGACTTGAAAGGGAGAAGAATTGTAATGACTAAAAAATAGACAAGCCGCCTTAGGTGATTTATAAGTATTGTATCCATCTGAACAGTGGTGAAAAAGATAAATGAACCTCTCACAAACCCTACATATAATTCATGGATATTTTATGATAATATTCACTCATATTCTCAGTTTTCACATACGTTATGTGGCTGTAGCTTCACCATTACCTTGTGAGGCAAGTAAAACAAGCCTGTTAGTCTCACTTTGCGATCGGGGAAACAGGCTTGTGCAGGTAGAATGACTCAAGCTCAAACTTCAAGATCACTTGTCTGTTTCTCACTGTGACTTCAGTTTGTGGGCTGTTATATAATGAGAAATTATCTAGTGATGGCTTCTAAATTATCACAGTCTTTACAGTCTTGCTTCTATTTTTAATTTTATTAATGAAATCTGACAATGATGACATAAGAGGAACTTTTATGTTTCAAGAGTCTTGGCCACTGACACAAAGTCAGCATTCTGGGGCTGTTCCATAGGATTTTGACAACTGTCAAGTCTTCTAAGGTTTTGACTAGGTTACTGAATGCGGGAAAAGCTTTTTTTTTACCACCTTTATTGTGATGTGGTTCCTGTACAATAAACTATACATATTCACATATTTCAAATGTACATTTTGATGAATTTTGATAGATGTATACAGCAATGAAACCACCACCACAATCAAGATAGCTAACGTTTTCATCATTCCCAAGTGGTGCAATTTTCAAATTCCCAATTCATCCCTTCCCTCCCCCTTTACCCCCCAAGTAACCATAAGTTTGTTCTCTATGTCTGTGAGTCTGTTTCTGTTTTGTAGAAAAGTTCATTTGTGTCCTTGTTTTTGGATTCCACATTTAAGTGGTATCATATGGTATTTTTCTTTCTCTTTCTAAGTTACTTCACTTAGAATAACAATCTCCAGGTCCGTCCATGTTGTTGCAAATGGCATTACTGAATGTGGGTAATTTTTGAATAATCATGCTGATGGTTGTCCATGATCATGTTCATGGTTATCTATCAATTCCATTTACTTATTAGTTTGTTTGTTTTTTATATCAATTCCATTTAGAGATATTAACACAATGTCACTGCTCAAGGGAACTGTGCACTGAGCAGTACTTTTGTCATTTTCCAAACTCAAATGGTGGCCACCAAAGTTACAGCCATAAGGAGGACTCTGTAAGAAATTGCTGTGCTCTGTGGATGCTCTGCATGAAAGCATCCTTGAAAAATAGAAATCTCATTTTGTACCACTGGGCCTAACTTTATGATTTTTTTTTCCCAACTGAAAATGCCATGTTCTTACTTTGACTCGCTAATAAACAATATGCCGTAATTACTATTTACCTTGGGACTATTAAACATGATAGAGTTTTGCTTTTGGACCTGAAGCTAATAATGCAATTTTCCAGTCTTAGGAATCAAAAGTGTTTTGAAAGTGAGCTCACTTAAAGAAACCCAGAAAACCACTCTCTTCATGAAGCTTGATAGGATGTCATCTGGCTCCTATTATAAACAGCCTGTTTGAAGAGATAGCAGTAAGTTAAATTTACAAACAGTTTTCCAAGTAATTGATCTCCATTACCAGATTTGGACAGGGCAGAATTATTTTTTTATGGTGCCTATGGCTCTGGTATGCAAAGATAGTATGCGTTTTATGTTGTCAGTGGCTTGCAGAAAAAATTATAGTTTTTAAGGCTTTGCAGAGACACAAGAGGATATTTTTTAAAGGTTTGTACATTTCTCAGAAGCTAAGAGAAAAATATTCCAAGAAGCCGTGATAACCCGGCCATATGTGTCTGATAGAGGACTAAATTTAGTCACTTGTGCAGAGAGCCTAGCACTCAGTGGCAGGTGAGTTTGGGCCATCCCGAGCTGTAGATCATAGACGAATTATGGCAGAGATTGGATGACAGCTCAATTTCTGAAACCCACTCGTTCCTTAAGTCTGTCTTGAGGTCATAGAAAGGGAAACAATTAAAGGCAACACATACCCAAGGTGACAAATCTTTTAAAAGAATCAGATTTGATGTCAGCTTTGTCGTTCACGTGGAGACCATCATTCTTATGGGAACTGAGATGGAGCTGGTTGAATCCCCAAAGAGCAGAGAGCAAACTGAGAATGAACAAGTACTCTCCTCCCTGAGGCATCAAGGGGTCCAGTGGGCCAGGCAGGTCCACGGCATTTGCTTCTCCGCCTCCAAAAAATAAAAGCAAATAGACAACTAGAGTGAACAACCAGAGCAGAGATGTCTCTACCGCCATGCCTTTCTCCACAGCTCTGCCTCACCCACCTCTCCGCTTCCTCTCCCTTTCTGTCTTTCCTCCATGTCAGGTCCTCCTTTTTCTCCCTCTGCTCTTGCAGCCCCTCCTGTCTGGTGCCTGGAGTTTCTCACTGCCTACCTTACAGGATTCTGAATGTGATCTACCCTATTTGAGGGGGTGTTTGGACTTTTTGGTACATAAGTTTAGAAAGTATTATGAGACCACAGGTTCTCCATCCTTCAGCTCTTTTGTGAAAGGAGGTGGATTCAGCAATCATGTTTCTCTAGAGTAAGCTGTTCCACTATTAAAAGAAGACCCCTCCTCAGACACACAATGGAAGAGCCAGAAATAATAATTCCTCAACACAGTTTTGTTGATTCAGAATGAGCCAATAGGTTTTGGTAGAAACTGAAGAGGCTGTGATTGATAGTAACTTCCATGGAATTCTATTTGGATATAATGAAAACAGAGAAAGCAACAGATTGACTAGGTGAGGTGCTACCAAGAATTTTACATGCTCTATGCATCTGTTTTCTCATTCATGCCATCATCCTTCCTGAGAATAGGTTAATCATCTCCACATCACAAAGCTGAGGCTAGGCTCCATTGCCCCGTGATCTAGCTCAGTCCTCATTCCTAAAGGTTACTAGGTGTTGTAGGATTATAATGGTTGGTACCTCCTTGCAATAAAGCACTCCGCTGGAACACTGAGCAATGCATGCACTGTAGTAGAGTGTGTGTTAGTAGAAGGGAGTAGCTGGTGATCTGTGATAAAAGAACCTGATCCCCATGTGTTCCGGTTAAAAACCAAAGATCCATTACTCACCTGGCCTTTTGCTATTAGAGTCTTGAGAGATGAGCAAACTTTTGTTTCGCAGAAAAGTAGCAGGGAACTTAAAGGGTTGTGATTTAGTAACTTTTGTCTTTTGTCTTCTTGAGTATACTGTCCTTCCACTCTTCAGGGTAAGACTGACTGATTTAAAAAGTACAGTGAATATAAAGCCCTCTTAGATGGCACAGCAGTGTCCTGGTTCTGGGCAGGGACTCTTGACCCAAATTGACTGAGCTCACATCCCAGCACCGAACACTTAACGGCTTGTGTGCTCTTGGGAAATTTTCACCTGTAAAAATGGGAATAATAATGGTACCTACATCATAGGGTTGCAGTGAGTATAAGTATACTGAATGTAAAATAGTGAGAACCTGGCATTTATTTTAAATGTACTATCATAATTAGAATTAACCAGTAAAAGAAAACTGCTGCATCTCTATATTTAAATCATCACAGAGATTTTAATTCTAATATTAGGAATATGTAAAATTATACTTTTATGGAACTCTACGTCACAGTGTAGATTCAGTCCTATGCAAACAATATCTGCCCATCTCCAGCATAAGAAGCTGACCTTTCTAATTACCTAAGGATGCACAATTTATATTTTTGCGCATTTAAAAAATTCTGATGTCTTCTCAATAAGAGAAGAGAAGCCATTTCTCTAGAGGTGGTTTCTTTCCCTTGGTCTGCCTTTTTGATTTAATGTTCTAACATCATTTTGCAATTGTATGTGGTTTTCACCTGCAAGGGGCCCTGGGATGATCTTGGTCCCATTCATAAGGAACAGACGTGAAAATCTCAGGCAGGATTTACTGGAAGGCTCTGCTTGCTTTGCCTGCTGTTTTTCTCAGGCTTACCATTTTTTAGGCATTTGGCCATCACTTTTTTTCTTCTCTCTTCTCTCTCTCTCCACCTGTCCTTTCTGTGAGCCCCTCCCATGTAAGTACACATAGATACATGTGTACTTGGAAACGTGGTGGGTTTGTGTATGTGTGTGTGCATTTTGCCGTATTTGGATCTAGTAGGTAAGCTCTTTCCTCTGAAGGAGGGCTGCAGTAAGACTGATTAGACAGAAACTCGAAAGGTCATTTAGTCAAACCCTTTTATTTCAAGTACTGCTTGCCACAAACCCAGGAGAATTGTCTCCTCATCAAGAAATAGATTTCTTATCTTCCCTTAGTCCCATACAAAAGTGTATTTTTAGTGGTTCACCAGATGCTGCCAACAGTTAATAAAGAATGGCATTTTAATAGTAGACGTTCTAGATATAGACAGAAACCTCAGGGAAACAAGACGATGTTTCATTGTTTTTATTCAAGGCCCCGTGCTTCCTACAGAAAAGGTGAAATCATTTAAGGGGCAAAACAAATCTATATTTAGAGTGAAGACGCACTGTTGCCAGTTTAATTTCTACAGTTTTGTGACTTGGATATTTGACCTATCATTTTTGAAAGTTATTTTCATTTTATAGAACAAAAATAAAAGCCTGGAAAAGTAGTTCTGCAGAGTCAAGTGCCTAGTCCAAGGTCAGAGAAAATCGTTGGTAAAAAAACAGTGGAACACCCAATTTGCAGTTATTAAACTGTTACTTACACCGCTAAGCCATCATAAATTAAGTCCAGATCCTGCAGTTTAACAAAATCCCAAGTTTTATTTGAGTCTTTGTCAGACTCAACAGAGTCACCTATTTTGGACGATTCTTTGTGAATTCCTTCCTGAAATAAAGTTACTTAGATCCCGACTGTCCATTGAAAGTGCTCTTTTGCCCGGCATTTAAGCAGAGGATTTGCAAAAGTGAGTGTTTTCTCTTTTTGGAGCACACAGAAATATTAATATACCTGCTGCTGGGATTGGTTTGTTATTTAGTTCTATTTTTATTTCCTCCTTTAATGAATTAGAGTCTCCCTACTTCTGTCTTAGAAACTCATTTGTTTCTAATACATGGCTGCTGTGAAATCTTGCCCTTGAATCCTGGATTCACTCTACAGCTAGTAGGCACCAGACAAGACCTCGAAATTGGACAACTGACTGCGCTGAGGGAAATCCTGCCAAATCTACCATTGAAATTACTTAGAGCCAGAGAAGAGCATTAACTTCATAGCTCGGCATTTGAACCATTAAAAATTCTAGAATCCTTAAGCCAGCTGGTAGTACCTACTCTGAACAGACTCTGAATAGTCACAGGTCAGTCACATCAGCTCATTCAACAGGGTGTGACTACAAAGCAGAACGAGGAAGCTGTAGTAACGGCAAAAGTCATTGAGGCAGTGCCTTGTTAATTTCACCTGCAGAAGCACCAAATATATTCATTTTTTTTTTCTGATGTAAATAAAGCCAAGTAAATGATGATTTATACTCTGGGTAACTGAAGAGCTTCAGGTTAAATACTTTCTAACAGAAAAGCACTACCCAGAACTAAGGCATTGATGCCATGTTGCGTAATGAGATCAGTCTTCTGGGGCACACAGCCTCCTAAATCGTCTAGGAGACAATGCCTTTCTGGCATCAGGATGTGCTTTACCCTTAAACAAACCACCAGTTGGGTGACTGCTTCTGTATTTTCAACACGAGCCTATATTTTCTTTAAAAAGTTAGAGAATATGGTTCAAATTTGAATTGATGGTTGAAAGGATCATTTTGATGAATTGCCGTATTTTCGTGCTGTGGCAGAATTTATGTTGTCACACCCAGTACCTAATCCTAACCCTGTTCACTATTCCTATGCTGCTCTATAGGTCATAACGTATATAGATTGTCTTTTCCAGTCTCTCTTGTAAGTATGAGTGATGATGTGACACAGTTCTAACCACTGAGATGTAGGTGGCTGTCCGCTGGCACTGCCTCTGCTCCCACTCTTTTTATCCCATTTTGATCAACAGTAGAATTAGTGGAGCTGCAGCAGCCATCACACCACCATGAGAAAAAGACTTTAAGACCCTGAGAGATGCTATATCCAACATGCTCGAGCAACTCAACCCCTACTAGTGACTTTCTGCTTCTAGAATCCTTGTTATCTGAATATTTAGAACTCTGTAGAAGTGTATAGATTGATATGCCCTCTGTCCTTCATCCTGTTAAATATCATAGTATAACTTCATCACCAGAAGTACTGATTCATCCACTTACTCATTCATTATTCATTGAGTTATCCTTATGCCTGAAGTCAGCATACAGTATGGCAAGGTAAAAGAAATTTGTAATGATGGGAAATATAGGGCAAAGAGAATATGATGGTAGAAAAGTGAAATAAAAAGAACACAAACATGTATCTAGAAGTTTTATATTTTTTTAGAGATAAAACAAAAGGCTCAAACTTTCTAGCATCCAGTGCAAAGGGGTACACGTGAATGAATTACACAATTTACAGTGTCCAGAAGAGAAAAACAGACTGGTTGCTTACCAGAAGGCTGCCTGCTGCTGACTAGGAAATGATGGAGACATTTTCCCCATGGACAGTCACAAAGTAGTCATTGTCTACTGTAAAGAACAAAATCTTCAACTGTTTTCATACAATTATATGTTTTATAGGGTTTTCTTATTTCTTGGATGGTCTTTTAATATAAGCTGATATTATCTGCCAAATTGCCCGTGAACAAAAACAACTTTATAAATCACCAGTATGAAGCCATATAAATTCATGATTCTCTGAAAGTCTGGTTTAATCCAGAGTAGAACCAAGAGTATTTAGAAAAACACAATGTGAGAATGTGCTTCATTGGGTAGTTCTCATTGGGTAGTTTTTCTCAACCAAAGTTTTGGTAGCTATTCAGAGACACTGAGTCACAAAATATGTTTAACACATGTAATTATGAGGGCTTTCCTGGATTCTTTGAGAAGACAGATAAGATAGCATGTTCCTTTCACCCTGTGGGATTACGAATAAAGGCATGAGATGTGTAGGTACCTCTAAGCCATGTTATCCTTGAGAAAATACTTGCTGATGCTGGCGGTTGATACTCATGCTCACGGCAGGTGGGGAGTGAACTCGTCGGCCAGCCCACTGTCTTCCAGAGCAGAGCAAATTCCCACAATGGCCAGTCAGAGCCTGGTGCTCAGAATGAGGATGTGAACTCTATCAAGGCATATTTATCCTAATTTGGGACTTTAAAGAATGATGACATTTTAATAAAAGCACTGTCTTTTAAGTGAACGATTTACTCTTAGTTCTCTTGGGCTCATGCTCCATCAATGACTCTAGGTATCTTTCTCCTTCAAGAAAAATGTAATCATGATGAAATTGTAGCCTGTTCATTTGGAAATCTGCCTCCAATATCACTGTCTCTTCCCACAAATGCCCATCCTTTTCTTCAGTTGCCGTATCTCCATTTCCACCCAAATCCCCATCTCTGCTTTTTATTATCTTATCATACACAGAAAAGCAAAATTGATAATTCTGTACTACCACTACTCCTAATAATAGCTAAATTATTGGTGATTTATCAAGTCCAAAATCTTTGCTAAGCACTTTTACATATATTGTGTCATTTAACCTAAGTAGCAATGCTGTAAAGAAGAAAACTATTTTTATCCCAGTTTTTCTAATAGAGAAGACTTTGGGGAGTCACACTAAATAGTAGAGCCAAGATTCAAACCCAAGTTATCTGATCCAGCACCCCAAATCTTCTGCTTCTAGAAACCCAGCTGACAGTCAAAGTACAGAAGAAAAGTTCTTTGTCACCATTACCAGGGGACTAGTAGGCAGCTTCTCCTGGTATACCAGAAGCCCCAGCTCTCCCCCACCTCCACTCCCAGAACATGATCTATGCAGCAAGCTTCAGATGCCCAGCTGAACACTTCTGTGCCATCATACAATAGCTAGAACTCGGACAATTTATTTTTCTAAAGCTTTAAAATTACAGTGGCTTTTGGAAAGCCACTGATAGAAGGTAGAGGCAATTACACAGTCACTCAGATCGAGAGATGAGTCTGAATGCAAACATGCTATTAAAATGGAAGAAGGACACTTGAGAAACCAGATGTTTGCTGACAGTCTCTACCTCAGCTTAGAAGTTGGGTGTTTCCACTCTGAGTGTAATTTATGACGCTTTGTTGGAGTCATCAAAAGCTAACACCAGTGAAACCAGCAGAGGACTGATGGTCAGGAGGTAAGGATTCCTAGTCCAGCTCTGCCTAGCTGTCTATGTGACTTTAAGCCAGCCTTTGTTTCCTCATCTCTCTCAAAAATATCCATAACTCGGCTGGGACTTCCTATTACATTTGTATCATGAAGACATGATTAAATAAGCTATTTTTTTCCTTTGAAAATTTGAAACTGTGCTATCAGTAAGTGATAACAAAAGCATTTTACTGTCCTGCAAATCCATTATCCAGGTTATAACTTTCTGCTCTCTCTCTTTTTCTTTCTGTCCTTTTTTTTTTTTTCTATCCCTTCATTCATTGGGCTGTAATCTATGTGAATTATTCTACTCTGCAAATGCAAACACAAAATGCTTAATAATTAAGATTTTGTAGTCAGAAAGTACAAAGCAGTCTGAATACCTCCATTAGTTTCAGTTAAGATTTTTGAATTAATCTAAAATTCATTCATGATTCTCTGTCCAATCAGGTAAGAATTCTGAACCATTTCTGACTCTGAGTTTTGACAATTTTTGAAAAAGCATCTGAAAAGTCCCGAAACAAAGAAAGATAATACTTGGTTTGTATTCGTTTTAAATGGCCACCTAGAAGGTTTTTTTACCCTTCCTGTTAAAAATCCTCTCCCTCAGAGTTGGAAAAAAAAAAACATGAAAATCTTCAGCCGAAAGGTTAAATCCTTTGAATACAGGGCCTTTCAGCAAAGTGCCCGAAGATCGCGAAGAATAAAAATGCCTTCTCAACCGTTTAATTTAATTTAATTCAACACGCATTTACTGAGCAACTCCTAGGTGTGGGTTATTGTAAAAGCCCCTCTGGGGACACAGGGATGGATGAGACGAGGTACCCGCCCTCTGTCAGGGCACAGGCCAGTGGGAAAAAAATGCACGCGTATGTTACCGTCAAGCAGGGCTGACCGGATAACCATTCAGTGGAAGCATAGTGTGACGTGAGGGAGGAAAAAGAGATTAATCCTGACCAGGACGTTTCAGCATTGCTTCACTGAGGAGGGGGATCATTTGTTTCTTGAAAAATGATAAAGGAATGGAAAGCTGTTCTAGGCTGAGAGAACTAAATAAGCAAAGAAAAAGAAAACAGTGCTGGTGCTTGGGGTCCTTTGGGGAACTGTAAAACGACAAGATGATGGGATTGTAGAGTGTAGGGAGCTGCCGGAAGGCTCCATTCAGGCTGCTTTATGGAAGGTTTGAATGCCAGCCTTCAGCTATGGAATTTGGAATCCACCATATGCAACAGGAAGCAATTGAAGGTTTTTATTTTTGGCAATGAACACCTTGAAAGCAAGTCTTGGTTTTTATGCCTCTCGCCCTAGTCCATGTTACTGCCCCTTCCTTAATGTCATAGAACCTCAAGCCATCCAACAAAAAGAGTGTGTAGCACAGTGTGTGAAAATTGCCTGCTCACTTATCTGTTGCTTTGCTAGGCTGTAAGCCCTCTGAGAGCGAGATCAGTCTGCTTCTGTATCATTAGCATCTAGCTAGTGCAATAGGAGGCAAATGATTTTTACTTTACATATATTTGTGGAATGAACACTTTAAAAAAAATCAGAAGGCTGTGTAGTCAGCATTGTGTTTTAGGAAGACAAATTTGATGACCATGTGTAGGATGGACTGGAAGATGGAGAAGAGGAGAATGTTTGTAGCTCTCCCGGGATGAAGAAAGAAGCGCATGAAGCAGGACATTGAGGATGCAGTTCGGACAAGATTTGGTGACTACCTGAGTTCAAGAGAGGGTAGATGGAATGAAGATTTCTTTGAGTTGTCTAGCTTGTGTGACAAGGAACTGACTCTGCCATTAGCTGGATAGGGAAGAGACTAGAAGGAGCAAGTTTCAGGCACACACGTGGAGGAGGAGAGGAGGAATTCTGTTTTGGATGTGGGGAATCTGAGGGTGAGCACGTCAGTGGCTACTCCATGAGTCACTTACAGAAAGTGAAATCAAAGATACGCAGCAGAATTTAGACCCCAAAATACTTGCTTATTGACCTGTAATATACCAGATGCCTTTCTAAGCACTTTATACATGTATAACTCATTTAACCCTTAAATAATCCAATAAGTTAAGTATTAGTATTACCCACCTTTTGCAGATGGGGAAATGGAGGCGGGCAGAGGTTATATAATTTGCCCCAGTTCCTGCAGTGGCTAAGTGGTAGAGCCAAGGTTAAAATCCACACAGACTAACCCAGGGGGTTGAGGTCTTCCCCACTCTTTAACAGCATGAGGCAGGAATGAAGGACACTTGTTGGTCAAATAATGTAGAAGATTTGGGGGAGATGAGCGAAATGATAGGTTTTTGTTCTTCCCAAATCTGGCTTTCGAAGATAAACTCAATGATCTTACTGATCTGAATGCACGGAGTGGGAGATGATGATTCCTGCCAGTTGTGATGGTCCCCGGGTCTGCCATCTTCCACGCTGGATTAAATATCAGAAATTAACCTCTGCAGAGTCTCGTCAGTAGCTCTCGAATGGGCGTAGCTGGGATCATAGAGCAAACATCCACCAGTAAGAATAGCTAAAACATCCTTTTAGGACACCTCTCTGCAGGAAGCTCTTCAAAGACATAAGCTGATGTATTATAATTCAGTGACTCGCTTACGGCAGGTATTTTCTGAAAATTCAGTCCTTTTCTCAAGGGAAGAAAAAAAAACCCAGAAATCATTATAGTGAGAGAATAAGAGAAATCTGAAAATGTATCTGGTAAGAGCCTAAACCATACTAGAAACAAAATACGTGTTCAGTATGTAAGTATCTAACTCTATGATGTTGGACATTATATTAAAAGATCTTGACTGAGGTGCTGTATGGTACAGGCAAAAATCTGTTGACGGTTCTAAAAATAAGCCAACAGTTTGGCTTTTCTGTGTTTCTGAAATTTGGTGAGACATTTTTGTTTGGTTTCTGCAGGAACGATTTAAATGGCTTTGAGAAATGAATGAATTTTAAAAAGAATAAAAATTTGCTTGGTTATCAGTCTCTCAGAACTGAACCATTTGAAACTCAGTTTCCTCAGCTCGGAGTGGGAACAGGAAGGACTTCAAAAACACACCCTCTATTAGAGAATTAATTAAATGGTGCTTGGAGAAAATATTTTTATTCTGGAGAAAGGCTTCATATATAAGGTGTCGTTGAGTTACAGCAATTTCTGCCCTGGGTAAACAAGCAAACTAGATGGGAGAGACATTACTTCACCACTTTCCTGGCCATCACAGCCAGAACAATCAGATCTGTTAAATATATTCACACGGAAGAGCTGGGATAAGATATAGATGATCTTAGAGAAAGGGTATTTGAGTGTTAGAAGAGGGCCAAGAATGGGTTAATTCCTTTCCTCCCTCCCACTTCCTTTCCATCCCTCCCCTTTGTGAATATCTGGGTTCCTCTTAGGTGGAGATGTTGGTGTTGGCATTGGAGATGCAACATGATCACATCAGTCATGTCCCAACTCCCTTTTCTCCTCCCCGCGACCCTAACAAATTTGCATTCTTGCTGGTTTGCTTCAGGATGTCAGATGTCAGTCTTGTCCTACGAGAGATGCTTTGACTGAGGTTTTCCAATAACCTTCAAATTGAAACCATTTATAAGCAACAAATGTTTCACGTTAGGCATTATGCAGAAAGCCGGCGTCTCGTCATCTAAAGCGTCCAGTAGGCGAAGACTCTCCCAGGACATCTTTCAGTAATTAACTAACTATCCATAATTAAAAGGGAAAGTGAAAATAATGGCAATTGACTCTGGTGTCAGTTATAGGAAAATAATTTGTATGGTTATGTACGTCAGTGTTTCCAGAATTGACTTTTCTGTTTTATTCCTATATCCCTTTATTCTAAAACTTACTTCATCACTTTCTCTTGGCTCCAAGCAAACTTTAAGGGCTAAGGGTTAAATATTACTGGTTACCAAATCAATCACCAAAAGAAATGCCAGCTTTGGAATTACTTGCTTACCCAGTCCCTTTCTGTTTTCTCCACTCCACCTACCCTGATTCCCTTTCTCAATCGCTGGGGACAGCGTGGTATTCTAAAAAGACTACTCAAAGACTTGTCACTGGTTTTTCAGGTTTGATCCATGTCCAGCCACTGACTAGCAGCTGATATTTGTAAATACCCCTTGGTTCTTAGTTTCTTCATGCATGGAATGAAGAGGTTGCATTGGGTAACTGATTCTGCTTCCAGCTTTAAATTACTTGTTCTTTGTTTCTCTGGAGTCAGGCAAAAACTAACCCCACTGAACCCCATTTTTCATATTTTTCAGTCAAGTGGCTAGTCTGACCTCTGATTTGAGTAACTCCAATTCTTAAGCCTATCAAACCCAGAACCCGTCTTTATTTTGGAGGGTGTGTAATTAGGTTTATTTGTGTATCTATTAATGGAGGTACTGGGAATTGAACCCAGGACCTCATACATACTAGGCACACACTGTACCACTGAGCTATACCTTCCCTCCCAGAATCCCTCTTTAAATCAAATATTTGGTCATGCGTTATACTCTCCTGAAATAAAATTCATAGATAACACAACCTTATTTACACACAACTAAAGCAAAATATCAATATATTCTCCAAGTGAAACATAAAGAAGTTAAAGGAAAATAGTTTAGAATAAAAATAATATGTATTTCAACATGTATAAGTGCTGAGATCTCACTGCACAAAAAACATACTGAAATATTAAGATGCTTCCACCTGGTCCAGGACTCACTGTAGGTGTGACAAGTATGGATTGTGACTCACCTGTGTTGATACAGATGGGTTGTACTGATGACTCAGGTGGTGCTAGTGGCATTGCTGTTGGTGATGTGATCTTCCAGAATGGCGAGCATGACTTGGCAAATTTCCCCCAAATGTACAATCTTTTCTAATTCCTATAGGAACTATATAAAAGCTACTTTGTGTATGTGTGTGTGTGTGTGTTTAGGTTATAGGCTCAGAAAAATAGCAAACGTGTTTTTCACTTATGTGAATGTCCCAAGGGATGTTTAAAAGTCTTGCAAGATTTGGGGTAACTCTTCTTGTGAGGAAGTGAGCCAAGTGCATGGCGGGACATCCAGTGTCCTTGACCTTTGCTCACCACGTAGTGAGACGGGCACCACCTGCTCTGAGGACCACTGGAGGTAGTGAATAGACTCCCTATTTTCCTTCAGATTGGAGCAAAAATGTTTTTGAGTTAAAGAGCTTTTTATGCTTTTGAGCTGCATATTTAGTTTTCTTGAGTTTTGGCATTGGTTTCTTTGGAGCCATTTAAGCAGACAGGAATTCAGTCTTTTGAGCTCTTGCAGCTTCAATGTCTAACATGTTAGAAGATCAAAAATACTTGATGATTAAAGGAAAAGAAAAAAGAGAGGGAATGTGTCTTCCATGCTTTATATGTGTTCCCTATGAAGACAAAGTTGATAACCAAAAGGTTTTGAATTATAATTGAATGGACCAAAATACTATCATTTATAATCAAAAGTGACTAGGGAAAGGAAAATATATAGTAATACAGGATTGAGAAAGACATATTGAGAATGGTTAGGCTAAGACAGACATTTTGTGGAAAAGGAAAAAAAAATTTCTTGATGAAAGAGTAAAGTAGAAGTTTCTGCAGATATATGCCTTCAGCATTAACAGTAACTACTAGCATTTATGTAGTGCTTACTATGTGCCAGATACTGTTCTAAGGGCTTTACACATAATCATTTCACTTTCACAGCAATACCCATTTCACAGGTGAGAAAACCGAGGCACAAAGATGTTTAGTACCCTGCCCAAGGTCATGGGTCATACATCTAAAGTAAAGGAGTTGGAGTTTGAATACAACTAGTCTAAGACCATACCGCGTTTTCAACCACTGTTTAATTTTGTTGAAGCTTGTATGCCGGTAGCTTAAAATAATGCTTTAAAATATTATTGCTGAGTAAATTAGTTTTACTAATATGAAGCTATGAAAGGTTTAAAATAATGTGATTGAGAGAGTGAAAGGTCAGGACAATTCTCAGTTGTGAGACAGTCTCCCACACACACGGGCAGGATGTCAAGCATCTTTGACTCCTGCCCACTAAATACCAGAATTCTGTATTTTAATTATGCAAATAGCACATGAAGGCATTCTCAGGATAAAAATTTAAAATACAGACATTTATAGAGTGAAATCATTTTCCTTCACTCTTCTAACAACTTCTCTCTTTTATGCAAAAATAAGTTTGGGATGTTTCTTTTTGCTTCTACAAAATTTATGAATACACACACTCACATACACACACAGTTTTCTAACATAAAATGGCTGTGAAGTACACACATTCTTCCCATTTTTTTCTTCACTTATTCTTGTGATTTTTTTTTTGCCCCCAAATATATGGACCTTTCTCATTGTTAATGTTTTCTTAACAAACCATAAATATATACTGGTAATTTGTAAAATCGTTCACCTGTTGGTTGATACACTACTTAATTTTAACGTTTTAAACAAAAATTGTGAGTTGTTTTCCTTGGACAAATATCTTCATGTTCATTGCCAAATATTTTCTAATGGATTCCTGGTAGTGAAATTTCACTGATAACACTAAACTTTCCTCTGAAATCGTTTTCCCAAGTAAACTTACACTGGGAGATGAGTGTACCATGTTCTTGCTACTGGGCCATCAGTGCACATTATTGATTTTTTCTAAGTGTCTTGCCAATCTGATCTGTAAAGAGTGACACCACATTGTTTCAAATTGCATTTACTAGTGATACTAGCATCTTTTCATTTCTTTTTGGCTTTTTGTGTTTCCTCTTGATAAGCATTCCGTTTGTTCTCTTAAATTATTTTCCTCTCAGCATGGCATTTATTTCCTACTTTTCTGTCTTGTGGTAGAGAAATTTAAATTACAAATAAGCGAATTTTTCAGTCTTTTCATTTATGGATTGTGGGTTTGGTGTCTTTAAGGAAGGTCCTCCCTACCTAAGACTGTAAACATGCAATTATATATTATTTTATAAAGCTTATATAGATTTAAGTTTAGGTCTTTAGACCATATGGATACATTTACGTGTGAGGTAAATGTTATCTAAATAATACCAGTAAACATGTATAGGATATTTCCCACACACCAGACATTGGGCTAAGTATTTTAAATGAATTACCAAAATTAACCCTCCCAACATTCATGCAAGATACTGCTATTTTCTTATTAACAGCATCTGAGGAAATTGAAACCCAGACAGGTTATTAACTTACTCGGGGTCATAAAAGTCAATGAGAAACTAATCTGAACTCAAGCAAGCTGCCTGCATAGAGATTTAAGTGATCAGAAGTCACTCCACAGTGGATACTTGAGGATTCTGAAAGTTCCTCCTAGTTCTCACAGTATTTTATTAGGATGAAGGTTTATCCTAATAAAAGTCTGTGATTGTATGATCCTTGTTCTAATTCTACATCGATTTAGAGAGAGAGAATTTGAGACCGAGGATATATATAAAACCATTGTTCCCAAACTTGAACAAGAATCACAATCCCTTGGACCATTTATTAAAACACAGACTGGGGGACCCCACCCAGAGCATCTGACTCAGTGGGTCTGCGGTGGGGCCCGAGAATTTGCATTTTTAACAAGTTGCCAAGAGATGTTGAGGCTGCTGGCTCAAGATAAACCATTACGTGGTAGTGTCTTAATGAATAATTGAGATGTCCAAGCATGGGTCTAAGAACAGTCCATCCTTTAACTGGTCTGAAATGCCACTGCTTTCTCTGAACTAAGTATCTACATGTGTATGAATTTCCTCTTGAGTTCTTTTCCATTCCATGAATGTATGTGTGTATTTTTAAACCACTACTGCACTATCTTAATCATTCTGTCTTTATAGTACATCAGTATTGCTATCTGGTGGGACAGTTACCCTTGGTAAATGGGAAGTGATTTTTCAGACTAACTGAGGTCATTCCACACCATTTGATCCTTCAGATAATCTAGAGAATTACCTTCTCAAATTCCATGATGAAGTTTTAACTCATACCGTATCAAATTCACAAATAAATGTGGATGTCCTGATACCTTTCCAATATGGTATCTGCAAAAATTATATGTCCATTTCCATGTACTATTCTGGTCTTGTATTTCTGTCAAATGACTTTGAGGGTCTTCTTCATAGAAGTTCTTAACATTTCATGTTTGATTTGTAAGTATTTTATAAATGTCTTGCACTACTGAACGGATTTATCTTACTTTTACATTTTGAGTGGCTATTTCTGGTGTAAAGCTATTGGTTTTTAAAATTTTTATCATACTTTCTCATTAGTTCTAATTGTTTTATACTAGATTATCTTGGATTTTTTTGTCAACCATATTATCTACAAATAAGCATATTTTAAAATGTTTCTTTAACAATTAGATTGTCTTGGACAGAATTTCTACTTTCATGTTGAACAGTGCTGATGCTAATGGGCGTCTCTGGCATTTTCTTGACTACCTTGGAATGTTTCTAACGTTTCATCAGTAAATATATGACCAAACCAAACTTGGGCTCACTCGCCCATGTGCAGTAAAGCCAAATTTATTGACACCAGGTTGTGGTGAAGGGAAGTGCAGTGTTTATTGGTGGTGCCAAGCAAGGAGTCTGGGTGGCTGATTCTCAAAAGTCTCTGTGATGGCTTTCAGGGAAATGTTTTAGAGACAGGGTGAGAGAGAGGGTTGCGGGGTGTAGGATCAGCTCATGAATATTCTTCTGATTGGTTGGTGGTGAGGTAATCAAGAGTCAACATCATCACCTTCTGGTTCCAACCAGTGTAGGGTCTGCATGCTTGTGGGCAGCATGTAGTTCACTGCCTCTACCTGGTAGGGGGTTTAGTATCTGCAAAACAGCTCAAAGGATATGGCTCAGAATATCATCTGTATCCCTTGAGGAGGAACTAAAGGGCTGTGACTTTGTTTAATGGCTAAACTTATTATTTTGTCTTGTTTGACTGTTTTCTTTGTTTCTGCATTTTTTCATTTCTCTGATTAAATTTATTCTTTGGAACTCAGGGAAGACCCAGGAGGCTACAGTTACTCTACAAACAAGAGAAATGGGTGGAGGAAATTGGGGGGTTCTGTCCCCCAGGAAGGCCCCATAGAGTCCTGCTTAGTTACAATTTCCCCCTTTTCTTTGTTACTCCTCAATCCCGAGGGAGAACAGGTGAGGAACAGGAAAGAGAATAGTTTTGGGTAGAGAGGTTAATCATAAACTCTGCAGAGGAACTCAGTCTTGTGGGACTCGGTTCCTAATACAGTGTTTACTATTCATTTCTCATAGACAGACCTTTTCTTGAGAAACATCTTCTATCCATAGGTTACAGAAAGTTTATATCAAGAATTGGTGCTCTTTATTTATTAAATAGTTTCTCAGCAGCTGAAAAATAATTACCATTATTACCACAGAGAGGTTTCTTCTTTTAATTTATTAATGCTATTTCAATCTACTAGTGTATTTACTGTTGTTAACTATACTATTTTGGTATTCGTGGAAAAAAGCTTGCTTCACCAGTATGTTTGCTCTCCTGATAACTTAACTGAACTTCATACACCCTAAGATTCTTCCAGTTAAGTGCATAATTTATATTATGCTTCTGTTTTCTTCACCTGTGCTCGAAAATACTGTCATGCTAGCAGTCTTTTTCAGTAATTTGGAATAATTTGTTTTATGTAGGGAGTATCTGTTCCTCTATGAAATATGTTACTGTAATTCATATAGGGAGCTATTTCATTTGGGTGTATTTGTTCTTATATGAACCTCACCTTGAAAACTATTATAAATTTCTAGGTGTAGACTTCTGTCTGGTTTTCAACATCATCACTGAAGTTCTTCCCCTTGAATACTTCTTTAATTATATTCCATAAGTTTGAATGTGTACTGTTCCTACCATGATTGATCTGAACAGCAAAAATGTTTATATTTTTTCAACTGAGCAGCTTTGGGTACCAGACTCTTAACATACAGCAGGAAGCAAAGCCATCCAGGTCTCCACTCTGCTGGTGCTTACATTCTAGTGGGAGGAGGTGAGGCTAAAGAAGTGAACACTCAAATAGGATGATATCAGATGATGACAAGTGCCATGAAGGAAATGTGACAGGGAGATGTGATGGGGGACAAGTAATGGCAGTGGCCACTTTAGATCAATGCTCTGAGGAAGGCCTAATGAAGCTATGAACTGAATGAGGAAAAGGAGCCTGACAGACAAGGATCTATGAGAAAAGGGAAGGAGACCGAAGGCACAACATGGTGGTCGTTGATGGTGACATAATCAAGGAAGAGAGAGAGGATGATAGGAATAAGACTATTAATCATATTACTAAAGTCTGCTCTATCCTTAATTAATAATAATTTATGTCCAATTTGGAACACATGTGAGGAGGAAAGGGGATGCTATTAATAATTACTTAGGAAGAATAGTCGTAAACTGGGACCATCAGACAAACTGGGACATGTGGACACCCTCTTAATTCTTTTTCTCTCTACTTGATCTGTCAGTTGATGAAAGAAGAATATTGTGTTATGATCAACCAGCCCATTTACGGTTACCCCATTTCTCCTTGCTTTTCAACGAAACAGAATTGGAGGGAAAGAACATTTTTCTATGCTAAACCTTTCCCTTTAATTTTATTTGATTTTATATTTAGATCACCAAACCTGTTTACTTTTAGTTAGCACTCCCTTGTTTAACCTTTGTCCCTTTGTTTTCAACTTTTATTTGCTATTTTGCTGAGCATAGCTCTTGTGGGCAACGTGGAGGTACTTACCCAGATGGAGAAGTTCAGGTAGCTTACCCTGTTTTTCACAATTACTGTGATGGTTAACAATTTGGATACATTCCTGCATTTTTTTGTGTGTGTTTATCATACTTTCTTATTGCTTCTTTTTGCCTCTTTCCTACTTTAAAAAAAGTTGAAAAATTTATTCATATTTTTCCTTTTAATGATTCTGAAGCTATGTATCCTATTTATAATTCTCTAATAATTACTCAAAAATTCACAACGTGCTTTTTAAAGTTTATCGTCTTTCATCAAAGTCTAGAGTTAACCTACCTTCCTCTCCCCTTCTGCGTAAAAACCTTACCACACCTTTTCTTCGTTTTCCAATGCCAGCTTCTTTACTGGATCCCAGCGACGTGCTGAAGTCGTCTGGAATTATAGTTCCAGGTTATTGTTAATTTTACTGCAGACCTTTCTTCTGTGTGTTGTACTATTGCCATTTTTACACATCAGTCACATGTGAAGTGCCTGAAATTTCAGAATGTAAATGCATTGAGGTATGTTTCCGAGACTTATAACTTGCTTTGTAAGGGGTGTGACGCTGTAAACATACTTCTCAGTTTTCTTTCACATGACATCTTACATTTTCAATAAGCACCATGTTCCAATATATTTATATAATAAATTTTCCTTAGATTTCTTCTTTTTCTTAAACATGATTTTGAGTGGTTTTATGTAATAGTCACAAATACTCTCCTTTCTTATGATATTTACATTTTTATTTTCAGCATTACAAGTTTTATCTCCGTAGACTGTCATGCTTGCTATGTGCTATGTTAACAAGAAAAAGGTAGTTAATAGAGAAATTACAAATAGAGATCATTACCTTAAGAATACATCAGGTATCCACATTTTTAGTTAACAGTAATCTTAGTATGATGTGTGAATTTGCCTAAGCCCCTTACCAGAAGGAGTGTAAAAACCAGCACTGCAAAAATTTAAAAGGAACTGGTTTTGTCGCAACAGTCATGTGGATTTAGGCATGGGTAGCTGGTAATTAGGAAGTCGTTCTGATAGTTCATAGGATAGAGTTTAACTTCAAGGGAGCAAAGGAGAGAATATCTTTCTTTGATTGTCCCTGCATTTTTTTCGTTTATTCATGTCCCTTTGCTCTTACAAAAGCAGCTGGCTGACTTACATTATCTTTGTAACTGAAATTCAACAAAGGTACCTACATCCTCTTTCTTCTTTCCCCTCCCATGTCATTTGCTGTATGACAAAAGAGAACACCTTAGCTCTCATATATTTGAACTCTTTTATACAAGCATTAGGAATACTTATTGTAGCATAAGGAAAAGTGTAAATTGCCATGTGGGGTTTTATTTATTTAGTTTAGTAAATGGGTAGTGCGCATTTCTCATATGCAGTGGGAAAAGAAACCCAAATTAGGTAATAGCGACCCTTCAGTATGGTAGAAAATTGAATTGTTTCCTAGACATAAGCTCAGAATACATACAGAGGATGTGTTTATAGTAGAGACTCGGATTTGAGAGAAATTTGATGGTTTTCACATGAGGAGTCAAAAGTAAATTTGAAGAAAACTCGTACATAAAACTCCTGGACGTGGAAAGTATGGACAGAAGAGGGTAACGGAGTATCTCACAAAATGAGAACGTCGAACAAATACTGTGCACCCACACGAGTCTACACACAGAGAAGCACTTGGAAAGTGATACTTGATTCACTAAAAGGATTCTTCAACCTTGTGTCAGAGTCAGCAGGCATATGGGAAGCCAGAAAGATGAGAAAAACTAGCCTGAGCTACAGCAATCACGATGGAAGGATGTAAAGGAAGGGTTTATTTATTTATTTATTTTTTTGTACAAAGCTTTCGGGCCAGCTGTTAATTTCAAGAGGTGGTGGCGAAGAATGACATGTGAAAGTGATGGATTCTTTCACATAAAAAGCCAGTTAGTTTGGGGAGGACGGGAAAAAAAAAACGTTAACTGCGCAAAGTGGAAATGAGAACGCTTCCTTAGAGGGGGTGTACGGATATTTTGTAGCCACTGACCACTTAGCTGTAGGTCCTACTGTGTAACACAGGGGACTATACTCAGTAGCTTGTAATAACCTACAATGACAAAGAATATGAAAATATTTTATTGTAAATGACACTAGGTAGAGTTTGGTGCAGTTTGTTCAATTCCGTCTCTGTTTCTCTTTTTGTACAGTAAGAACGAGAAAATACTTTTACTGGGTTCTCATGGCAGGTTGTGGAGTAAGGTTAAGAGTTCATGGGGTCAGTTTCTTCTGTGTCAACACTTTCTTAGCAAGACACTAGGTCCCAAGTGTGCACAGCTTTCTCAGAGCAGTGTGCCAAGCAGTCATCCAGAGATCATTAATTAAGAATCTACTCAGCACTGAAATTGCGACTTTGAGACATTAAAGTGTTTCTTTAAAAAAAAAAGAGAGAGAGAGGGAATCTGCAGGTGCTCAGCTCTGTACTAATACTGCAGGAAGAGTGTTTAAAATATAGCTTTCCTATAAATTGGTCGCAAAAGCATACGAAATGTCCAGATGCTTTCAAAAATGATTTTACTGACCCACAAGAAGGAAAGCACAGGTCTCCCCTGCCTTCCAGCAATGGGAATATATTTCTTCTCGTGTTCTCCAGCTCCCTCCTTTTCACCTCTGTCTAACCAAAGGCATGAATTTCAGCTCATCCTAAGTGAAGACCTGGATAATTTACAACTAACTAATTTACATGGAGATTTGCCTTATGTTTAGTTTACATGGAGATTTGTCCTATAGACTGAATTCAGTTAGTCCAGTGCTCTAACTAGACACACTCAAAACCACTCCTGGTTCATTCCAGCCAGCATTCTGTTCTAGTCGGTGATACCCCAAACAGTGCCCTAAAACACCCTGTTTGAGTGAATCAGGGAATATCCACCATTTTTCACATTCACAGATATTGTAAACAAGCTCTCATTAACCCAGCTCACATCCTACCAGACAAGGCTCACTCCTACCCAGTTTAAGATTTCAATAAACATTACCAATTAGCTTGGATTGTTTTGTAACTCTGAATTAATCATACTTCCTTAATAGGTGAAGGGAAGTGTCTCAAAGATTAATTCGGCTTACCAGAAGGATCTGGGACCACGCATGTCTTCCTGCTGGACTAACTCTGTGCTAATAAATATGTCAGCAACAAACTAATCACATAAGTCCCATTCTCCAAAAAACTCAAAAATCAAGGCACAAGCGAGGCCTCCAACAATATCTCATATGCATCAGATCAACACTAAACCTCTAAAAAAAGTTTAAGTGACTCTTTTGTAGGTAAAATGCATGTCATTTAGGGAAGGACCTTGCAGGAGGGAAGTTGCCCAGTAATTACTTGCCCTTATTTCATTGTAACTTTCATATGATTATAAATTGGTTATTATGGTATTGTCTGAAATGATATATTGGGAATAATCATAACAAATTATGATATGAAGATGATTTGTTACAAATATGGACAATTTTCATAAAGATTGGAGATTTGTATAATAATATTTTGAAAGACACTGTTTTCTGCGTTTGGTAAATTTGATCATCAGGCCCTGTCAATCACCAGCAAAATTAAAAATATATACATTTCAAAAGCAGAGAGGACCTATTTTTCTTATCACGACAATTTTCAAATTATTAAATTTCTAATTCTTTATGCCAGGGAGCCTCAGTCAACCTGTCAACTTCTTGCCTTTACTTTCCCTCTGCCTCCATCAAAAAAAAAAAAAAAAAAAAAGAATTGTAAGCAGCAAAAATTGATCTTGCTATGGATTTTGCTCTGAGCTGCAACCAGCCAAGGAATTACTCTATTGTACGTGTCACTGCAAGACGTCCTGGGAGAACTCCTACAAGACGAGAATTACTCTGTGCAATGACCTGGATGCATAAGGCCTGACTCAATGAAAATTACAGGCTGCTTTGATGTGGACTAGTGTATGAAAGACATCCGTTATTATTTTTCAAACAACATTGTGTTCTCAGAAATGTCCCTTACCATTTCCCTTGAATAAGTCGTTTTCACTTTTTCTTCCTTGGAAAACAAAACATTCTGACTTACGTAATTTGTCTGCTTTATTCATAGGAGGACAAAGTCAATATTTCAAAATCACTTCGAAAAAGACAGAGGACTGAGCTCAGATGACAAAAGTTGGAATAGATTGTTTAGAAGAAGACTATTGGCTATTCTGCCTTGGCTTTAAAAATATGAATTTTAATGTGCCCCAGCTACAATATGGGTCTCCATACATCAGCCAGTTGTCATAACAGCAACCAAACTAAATGTGAACCCAGCCGGAAACTTTCTCGGATGGTTTTCACGTAAATCTGAAAGCAATGAAATGAAACAAGATTTAATGAAAGATTAAAAGAGCATTGTATCAGTATAGCTAACTCTTTTTTATTGAAGTATAATCAATTACAATGGGTCAATATCTGGTGTACAGCATAATGTCCCTGTTTCATATTCTTTTTAATTAAAGGTTATTACAAGATATTGAATATGGTTCATGCTGTACAGAAGAAAATTTTTATCTATTGTTATATGTAGTGGTTAACATTTGTAAATCTCAAACTCCCAAATTTATCTCTTCCCTCCTCCTTTTCCCCAGTAACTGTAAGATTGTTTCCTATGTCTGTGACTCTGTTTCTTTTGTAGATGAACTCATTAGTGTCCTCTTTTATTTTTTTTCTTTTTCTGGTTTTTTAGATTCCACATAAGAGTGATATCATATGGCATTTTTCTTTCTCTTTCTGGCTTACTTCACTTAGAATGACATTCTCCAGTTCCATCCATGTTGCTGTAATTATTTTATTATTTTTATTGCTGAGTAGTATTCCATTTTATTAAATACCACAACTTCTTTATCCAGTCATCTGTCGATGGACATTTAGACTGTTTCCATGTCTTGGCTATTGTAAATAGTGCTGCTGTGAACATTGGGGTGCCTGTATCTTTTCAAATTAGAGTTCCCTCTGGATATATGCCCAGGAGTGCGATTGCTGGATCATAAGGTAACTCTATTTTTAGTTTTTTGAGCAATCTCCAAAATAGCTAACTTAATGATTGAAGAGTGAATATCTGAGGAAGCTGCCACAGTCTTTTACCTTCTATTTTCTTGAGGCATGAGGAATTTATCTTTGGGTTACAATGAGGTGAAGACTTTAACTTTCCTCTTTTAAAGAATGACCCCCTCCTCTTCTGTGCTGCCTTAGATAAGTACTTCTCCGCGATGCATCTAGTGACTGGATGTGCAGTTGAGAACTGTGTGGCTCACCGTCATCTGGGTTCATGGGCCTGGGTTCATGCACTGTTGCTCACGTGGGTTAGAGGGGTTCCCCGGACAGGGAACCAGAGCCCTGAGGGGAAGGGGTCACCAGGCACTCCGAAGAGGGAGTCTCTGTCTCTCTTAGGCTGAATTCTTTTTCTTTTTCTTTATCAGTAGAAGTAATCTAAGGTGAAGAAGACGATGATAATTAACATCATGGAGAGCATTTTATAATTGAAGCATTTCTTTCAGTGCTTATAAAGTATTAAAAAGAAAGTACCAAGTCATTAAAAAAAAAAGAAGTCAAACTATGTGCTTTGCTTTCAAGGATTTTAAAGAAATATTTGTCATTTTATCATGTCTGTGCACACATCTTTCTGACACCAAGAAACCAGTTCAGCCTGGGTTAGTCTTCTAAGTGTCCCAGGTCAGGAGTCAGAACTTCCAATATCTGGCTCTACTTCATATTTCTTTGAGAGCTTAAGCTGACCCCTGAGCAAAAACACCTTCAGACTTGAATGTAGGCATTTTAACATCCTTAATAGGGGGGACTGCACAAAGGTACTGTAATTGTCCCTTTGTTCTTTCCAATGCCTGGCCAGTCAAAACCGTTTTGCCTTGGAAGAGAAACAGAAAGCAAGTTTGGAAAGTGTTCTGGCCCATTTCGATTTTTATATTTGAGCTCATGATTCCAATCACGTCTCCAGAATGATTGTGCCCCCTTAGTTGCTTTAGGCTAATTGTCTAAAATTCCTCCCCCCCCAAAAAAAATGAATTTGCTGTCTCCATTGTTACCATAAACCAGAAAGTTGTATGCATTGGTAGGGTGAGGGTGGTGTTTTCTCAGAAATTCTGCAGTCAACATTTCCCATACACTATTTTCCAAAAGATTAATAAGCAAAAAATATTGCTGTGGCCATTAAAAAGTATATGGGGGCTGACACAACATTGTAAACTGATTATACTTCAATAAAAATGTATCTTTTACAAAGTCAGATTTTTTTTTTGAAAAGTATATGGGGGTTGATTGGTTGCTTTATGGTTTTCGGGCTTGAAGGTCTAAACATGATGCTAGACTGGATCTTTCCCGCCCACCCGAAGAGAGATGCTGGATTAGCAGGAAAGAGTCCAGATACCATGTTAGTGTTTATGTCACATCAGGGTGCAGAGCAGGTGGACAAACACAGTTTTAAACAGATTTCCCAATATTTTCTAGTTAAATTCTTAGGTATCCTTTAACATATAACCCAAATTAATCACATCATTAAAAGAATAAGAAAATCTGCTAATTTTGTTCTAGTTGCATTTATCTAAAATTCAGTAAGATATCAAATGATTTCAGTTTTAGGACAATTGCATGGTCCATTCGGGGAGCATTAGCTTTCTGCCATCACTTTCAAGATACACTAAAATCCAATATAGCTCTTCATGTCTTGTTCCCAGTCAAAATTAAATGCAGTCCTTTGAAAGAAAACATTTCCATTTCCGTACTACATTGTGTTTTATCCTCATTTCTCCTGGTAACTGTATTTATTTTTATGACTCTAGAGTTAATTGCACAGCTTTCTTTGGTGACTTCGCTTGTGTTTTGTGTTGTTCAGTAGAGGCCGTCCTTGGATGCTGCTTTGAGCTCCATAGTAACTCAGATTTCTTTTAATCCGCACTGCAATGGAGCTCTTATTTCCTCTGCTGTAAGATATAAGACCATCTGTTGAGTCTGGGCTGTTATTATTTTTATCATCACTGTGACTAGACTGGACCCCATTCATGCTCTGTTGATAAATCTAGCCTGTCAGCCCTCAGAACAAAGGAGTTTTGTTTTAGCTCTCCTATCTTATGTCACAGCAGTTGATCATTTCTCACTCAAATTCTTACAGTTCATGAGTTACTTGTATGAAGGCTCTCCCTGGCCTGCCCTCCACCCTGCCCATCCGTAGGCCAAAAGCAAGTCGAGGGGTTCTTCTGCCTCCAGACTGCATTCCACAGGTGTTCACCTCGGCACAGCCGTATGCACAGCCATCACTCAAGTCCAAGTCACAGACATCTCATCCCTGAGGTGCTGTAGTGTCTTCTGCATTACTCTTACCACTCTCCTAACACACTCTTCACACAGCGGCCAGAATATCTTCTTGTTTTACTTTTCAATGAAGACTTTTTTTTTTCTGTCTGTGCTTGTTGGCATTCCCAGGTTAGCTTCCCCAGTACACAGTCTGGGATGTTTGAGGCAAAAACAAAAACAAAAACCCAAAACCAGGGAACTCCCTGCTGGGTCTTTCCTTAGGCCCCGAGGGCCCTAACCTGTCTGTCTTCTCTCCAGCATTCAGAGTCTTCTCCTGTTTGCTTTATATGTAATGTCTAGGGTTTTAAGCTGTACTGAGCAAGAGAAATAGGGAAAACTACATCTTCTCCACCTGATCTGGACCTGAAAGTCCAGAATATCATTTAAAAACATAAATCACCTTGTATGACTGTCCCCAGTTTAAGCCATTCAGTGGCTCCCTGTTGATCTTGGTAGGCAGTGCAAACAGACATTAGTCACCTACAAGACCCAAGATGATGGAATCTGGTCCCATCCCTTCAACTGTTACCTTGTAGCAGTTGGTGGTTGTTGTATTCAGTTGGCCTTTTATTTCCCTGCAAAGACGCCTTTCTCACTCATCACTTTACAAGCTGTTGGTTGTCTCCACCATTTGTACTTCTCTGCTTGGCTCTATCTCAGTATTCATTTTAAATGCCCCTACCTAATACTATTCCTTTACTTTCCTTACGTTTGGATTTTCTTCACAATTAATATAAATCTGATTTTTCAGTCATTACTTTTTCTAGTTGGTCTGTGTGACTAGGATTACAACACAGCCATTGATCTTTGGAAGATGCGTTTAACCAACACCTCATGCGGAGGACGCCAGTGTATGCAAATCAACCATTGTATAAACACCCAAAAAGTCCCTAAATGATAGAACACTGTGTCATCACAGGCACAGCTGCTGGTCCTAGCTTGCTTATGTTTGATTCATTGATTGATGTAACTCGTATTTACCAAGTACCCTTTAGGCATCAGTCACTATTCTAGGTGTTGGGGAGA
The DNA here is from genome assembly GCF_036321535.1 of Camelus dromedarius. Classification (NCBI taxonomy): domain Eukaryota; kingdom Metazoa; phylum Chordata; class Mammalia; order Artiodactyla; family Camelidae; genus Camelus; species Camelus dromedarius. The sequence goes on along the minus strand of NC_087467.1, from coordinate 7,547,418 downwards.
CAGCTATAAACAAAATGGAAGTCCCAGCTCTGGTGGAGCGTACATTCTAATGAAGGAAGAAAACCTATAAATAAATATGAAGGAAATGTACAGCATGCCATGTGTTGAGTATAAAAAGGAAAACATGGTAAGGGAAGAGGAAGAGGTTGGAGCATGCAGATGTAACACGGTGACATTTGAACGGGGACCTAAATGAAATCAGGGCCAAGCTATGTAGATATCTAGGAGAAACAGAGGGAATAGTATGGACAAATGTTCTGAAACTGAAGTGTATGTGCGGTTACTGAGGGGCAACAGGATACTAGTGTGGCTGGAGCTTAGGTAGGGAGGAGCAGGGCTAGGAGATGGTGTTGGAGGAGAAGCCCACATAATAAGACCATTGATGGAGGTCGTTGGCCAACTTTGACAATGATGAACAGCCTGTGCTTTTCACACATGGCCACCCTTACTGCTGGCTAAGATACTACCCATTGGAACATGGCGACGGTACCACCAAGAGAAGGAAGTTGTATGGTGAGATTTGATTCAAAACATTCCTGATAGCCTTAAGTTCTAGTAAGAACACTACATACATGACACTTACCAGGCCTGATTTCCCTAGTTGACTCCACAAAGGCAGCGAGAATGAAGAGAAAGTAAAGATAATTACGGTGAGTTCTAAAAAAGTAATTAGAAATAGTTGTGAAAGGAAATGAACTAAGCATTTCAAAGTTATTTAAAATTCCAAACTCACAGTTGTTTAATTGCTGTCCTATATTGCAGTATGACCCGTGTAAGCAACTGAATCAAATTCTGTGGTAAGTGAAAAAAAAAAAAAAGGAAAATCAAAGTAGTCTAGACATACTGAATGGAAATTAAATGCATGTAATCTTTTATTTTTTAATTGAAACTTGAAAACTGTACTTAGCGCATGTATTGCAGTATTGCATTTCATTTGGTAGATACGAGATAAGAACTCAATGCCAAGTCTGA